>NC_057010.1:2753266-2982289 GCF_000002595.2 Chlamydomonas reinhardtii | reverse complement strand
ACCACACACACCACACACACCACACACACCACACACACCACACACACCACACACACCACACACACCACACACACCCCACACCCCACAGCACACAGCACACAGCACACACCGACACCGACACCGACACCGACACAGACACAGACACAGACACACACACACACACACACACACCGCCTATGTACCCGCTCGCCTCCCCCCCCCCCATTCACCACCATCCAGCCGAGTCGTGTGCTCGCACGTGTGTGCGGCTGAGCGACATGAGCCGGCTGCTGGAGGACCTGGCGCTGGAGAAGGTCAAGCAGGGCGATGATGCCGGCGCCAAGCAGGTCCTGCAGGTGCGTGGAACAGCAGGGCGTGTTACCGTGGCCGTGGCCGTGGCCGTGGCAGTAGACTCGTGGGCGTATGTGTGGATGTGCGCGTGCGCGTGTGCGTGCGCGTGGGCGTGGGCGTGGTTGTCACTTGACGTGGTGGTGGATTACACATGGTGCCAATGAACTTGCTATGCTTCCGCCTGCTCGTGCTCGTGTGCCATGCAGGAGAAGAACTCCATAAAGGAGATCATTGATAGCAGTAACAACAAGGCGCAGGCAAACTTTGCTTTGGCAGGTGAGCGGCTGTGGCCTTTGTGATTCAAGTATACGCCTCGCTTGCCCCAGAGTCATGCGCATCTCTGCGCGCTCCCACCGACACCTGCGAGCCTTCAAACGGCATCTGTCGATCCTACTTATGTTGCTTGCCTATAGTTGGCTGACGGCACGCCGAGAACATCAGCATACGGTACCCATTCCTTAAAGGCCTCCCGCACCGTTTACTCGCCACCCCGCCCGCGCGCAGGCAAGCTAGCCACGCTGATTGGCGACAAGCACCACCAGCTGCTGGAGCTCATGGGCGGAGCCAGCAGCGCCGCAGGCAGTGCCAGCGGCGCCGGTGGCAGCAGTTGGCCGCAGCCCGCCAGCTCGCCGGCGTCCCGGGCGCCCCGCCCCGCAAGTGCCAGCACCAGCAGCACCAGCAGCACCAGCACCAGCAGCTGGGCGACTGGGACGGGTGCGGGTGCGGGCCGCGGGTACGAGATGCCCTGGCAGACGTCGCTGCAAGAGGCGCAGCAGCGGGTGCGGCAGGCGGAGGCGGAGGCGAGCAAGATGGGGCGGCTTGCCGCTATGAGCGCAGAGGACTCCATTCAGGTGTGTGGGGTCAGGGTGGCAGGGGCAAGGTCAAGGTCCTCGGAACGAGACCGTCCTACCACGTACCAACCTGCCCGCCATGCTCCCGCATATCGGTAAGGCATTTTGAATGGAAGTTCTCCCATGGCTGTTGTCTCATCATCCAGGCGGCGCGCGACCGACTGGCGCAGCGGCAGGCGGAGCTGGGAATCGCGGCGGGCAGCTCCGGCGAGAGCATCCTACAGGTGAGGAAGAAGGCGTAGGGTTCTGGATCTGGCCGCAAAAGTCTCAACGCCTTTAGGCTGTCTGAATGCATTTAGATAATAGTTGAATGCGGTAAGCATCCTCGTTGGCCGCCTGGCACGCCAGCGGCCCTGGGCGCCATGGTGAAAGAATCCTGGAACAATCGCCTGGAAGAACGCCACGTGACGGGTGTGGCTGTTGCGTGCGCCCCGTTTAGGCCCGGGACCGGCTGCGGCGCACGGCTGAGGAGTCCATCCAGGAGGCGCGTGCACGGCTGCGGGAGCAGGACGCGCAGGTGGGGGCTCGCAAGCAAGCCGTCAGGGTGGCGGGCCTCATGGGCCACATAGGCTGGCGTGCTAGCAAGGGGACGGAGTCATGTGGATACGGTAGTCGTGCACACGTGGGCAAGACTATCATTGTGCATGAACACGTGCACTGGAGGGATTTTGTGTGGGTTGTGGTCACTGCGGTGTGGGGTGCGGTCACTGCGGTGTGCCGGTGTCGTGTGTGTGGCGTGGGCGATCGAGCCTCATGACCTGCGTATCCCACCCTGCCTCCAAAGGACTGTTTACCCTGCCTGTGTTGCTTGTTCCTCCCCCAACCGTGACCAAATCCAGATCCTGGAGTACTGCCGCCGCATTGTGGCCCGCTACCGGCGCGGCGAGTACGTGACGGAGCAGGAGCTGGAGTTCGCGTTTGAGCAACTGGAGCGCCGCCTGCTGTGAGCAAGAGCGGTTTGGAGGAGGCTTTGCATGGCAGGCTGAGAGCTGAGAGCTGAGAGAAGGTGACAACGTGCAACTTGAGAACGTGGTCACCAGTGGTGCTGGAGAAAGAGTACCAGGAGGCATTTTAATTATTGTATTTGTTCGGTACTGCCGGCACGTTCGCATGGGAGTTGTTGTGAAAGTAGTGTTTGTGTGTGCCGGAGACTCTTCGATCAGAACGGCTGCTGAATGCCGGCTGCCAGACAGCAGTGCTAGCCACCAACTGCTACCTAACAACGTGAGCTGGGAACCTGTAATAACCGCATTTGCTGCATTACCATGTGTGATGGCCAGACTCCTGGAGATTGGATGGCCTCACAGGTGCATCAGCTTCCAGCCAGACCGCGTGCTAGCTAATGGCCCGCACAGCGCTTTATCACCAGGTAGGCCCGTACGCATCATTGGCGATGCGTTAAAATATGAATGCGCATGGTGCGAAGAGGCTGTCGGAGCGAGCAGGCAGCACAGGAGGAAACCAGTCAGCAGCGCAAATGCGAGTATACACGCAGCCTCCTGATTCAGAAGTGCTCTACGTGTCCTATTGGGACTTCGTTCTACCCACACCGCAACCTCCATCGGGCATCCTTAAACACCTAGCAACAGCAGTGTGACAAAGGAACGGTCACGACGCCCGGACGCGTGATATGTACCGTACAACGCAGTAGTAATACACGGGATGCTCTCATGATCAGGCAGGTCCGTAAGTTCACACATATCCATAGCCCCCGTAACCGTATCCACCATAACCGTATCCACCATAACCATATCCACCGTGGCCGTAGCCACCATAACCGTATCCACCATAACCATATCCACCGTGGCCGTAGCCACCATAACCACCGTGCCCATAGCCGCCGTAGCCGCCGTAACCTCCGTAGTTGCCGTAGCCACCATACCCGTAGCTGGGTGGCGGCGGAGAACCGCGAGGCACGGAGGTGGGGGGACGCGGGCTGGGGCTGGCATTGCCTGCAACCAAACACAGGCAAGATGGGCCGGCCTGAAACATTAGCGCCTTGCACGCGGTGACGCGGTTGTCATGCGTAATTTAAAGCAGTCCCGTCACTGGATGGTGGACACTCCGTGCGGGTGGGGCGCGGCGCCTGGACGAAGGGTGGGGGAGCTGAGGACCCTTGTTCACCCCCAAGACCAGGAGAAGATGAAGAGGCCACGGTAAGGCAGTTCAATCTTGTGGTTCTAACATGGCCCCCATTACGTGTTCTGATCGCTCCCCCAAGAGCACTCACCTCCACGGAAATCGCAGGCCACCGCTGCGCAGGCCGGGTCCACGATTATAGTCACATTGCCCTGCGCATGCGTTGGATGCAGTGTGATGCTCACAGGGTGGGTTCAAGGCGGTGAGCAGTTGAGGCAGCATGCCTGCTGTGTGCAGTCACAGTGTACAAAGGCGCAGCTACCATTAGATGGTGCGGGCCACGCACCTGCCGCCACTGTTGGGCGCCAGGAGCAGATGTCACCTTGAACAGGATGGCCTCTACGCAATGCGGAGCGGTGACGCTTGTCAGTCGGAATGGCAGGCAGGTGCCGGACAGTGAGGCAGGTTGAGGAGCATATCCATACAATAAGATAACATACGTACGCGCATGTGAACTTGTGGAATGGCTGAATGGCAACCGTTACAACCTCCACCAGCATTATCGCTTGTAGCATCTTACTCACGTGCATCTGTGGCGTTGCAGGGCAGCGTGTAGTCGACTTTGAAGGAGTTATTTAGATAATAGGAGTCACCAAGGTCCACACGCTGGGGACTGGGGTGGGATCGTGGGGCAGGATTGGGTTAGTGCACGGTACACAAGATCGACTTGGGGCATTATGAGACGGTGGGCCCTGTGCATGCCCGGGCCCGGGGCCCAAGTGCGATGCCCCCATTTGCCACAGCATGCGCGCAGCAGGGCACGTGCACCATGGGTCCATCAGTTCACGCCGCCACCTAGCCGAACACGTACACACCAGTTGGGGTCCAGCACGCGGCTGATGGAGCCGGCGTGGGGCACGATGGCGCCCCGGGAGGCAGTTAGCAGCGCCAGGCGGCGCTGCGGGAAGCTGACCTGCACGGGGTGCATGACAGCCCCGCAGACTTAATTTCAGTCGATACGTATGTATGAAACATGCGGTGCATGCAGCGAGGCCTAAGTGTGCGCATCAAGGCACAAGAGCGGCCGTCGCCGGTGCGCACGGAGGAGTACCGTTGATAGTTGCGCCGCGATTCGCCGCTCCACCAGGTATAACTAGAAGCATCTGCCCACCTGGAGCACGTGCGTCTCGCCTGGGCACACGGCGCTGGTGACAGTGGTGTTGTCCGTGCCGTACAGGGTAAAGACGACGGTGCTGCGGGTGGGGCGTTCAAGGGAACAGGGCATGTACCAGGAACTTTCATGCAGCGGGGCCAGGGGCAAGGAAGCCGGCCCAAACATACATGCAGTCCGCCGAGCATACTAACAGGCACTTACAGGAAGACGCACCTGTCAGGTATGGGGGCGCCGTGCGGGGCGTATAGCTCGGCTGTTGCGAGCATAACGAGGTGTAAGCGGAAGCCGATGTGCGTTACGTAGTAGTGGTGCCAGCAACCAAGAACTTCTGGAGCTCATTTCGCAGGCAGTGTAAGCTATCCCTTGTGGATTGTGGGGAATCCAATAGATACGCCGCTGGATGAGCGGAGGGCGATACCCCTCATTCCGTTCGATGCATTGCTCCACCTCCGATGCCCGCCGCAACCACCCGACAGCCGACCCCCGACCCCCGACCCCCGACCACCCGACTACCCGACCCCGACCACCCGACCTCCGAACCACCCGAACCCCGAACACCGACCCCCGAACACCCGACCCCCGAACACGCGACCAACTCCGGCTAGCCGAGCGGAACCCGAGGCAGCGTGCTGTGGCCGCTGCAATGTTTCAGGACAGTAGCAAACGCCCAGCTTGCGACAAACGTACCATAGTTGCGCTCCGGGTGTGCGGTGCAGGGAGGCAGCTCAGGGACCAGGCGCCACACTGCATTACCGGCAGGTCGCAGGGCAAAAGCGTTTCCGCGGCGAGTCAGGAAACACACGGCCCCATCCGCGCCCCTCTCTCTATGCTGCCACGCCTACTCGTAGCCTTGCCGAGGCTGAGCCAGCACTTACCAGGATCGGCCCAGTACTGAGGCCGCGCCTGCACTCCTGTGGGCGCCAAAATCACGCGTCAAGCTCGTCAGCCCCCAGAAGCTGCCCATACCGCAGATGCCCGCGGCCGCAACGACGTCCCCTTCGCGGCTTGCGATATGGCAAAACATCTAGCTGTGCAATGCTCACCGCAGGTTGCTGCCAGTATCAGGAGGAGCGCGGACCAAGCAGCAACGGTGCTAAACGTGCGTGCAGCCATCGTGGCGTGGCAATTGCAATGCTCCTTGACGCGCCTCGCAGCGGGCCGTGCGCAAAGTGAAGCCTGCTGCTAGTCCATCCACATTCTATACGATGCAACTAGAGGTGCAACTAGAGGGCCGATCGAGGCAGTGCTGGGGGAGCCATCGCTCTGCGTTAGGCCTTGGCGGCAGTTATGGAGGTAGCCATATAGTACACAACTTGATGATTGGGTCCATGGATAGTTTCTTCAGTCGATCAAGCCTCCTGAGGCGACCAGGCGCCTACTAGATGTCAACGGCCAACCAGACTTTCAACTCGCGACTAGCATGCGCTACGCGGGGAATTTAAAGTTAGCTATAGCAGAGGTATATATAGATACGAATGTGCGCCGGACCTGCTTCCAGCGACGCCTTGCACGAACGAAGACCATCACGTCCCACCTGTTGATTATGTCACCGTATTCAGGTTTGTATTTCAAGCGCCCCCAACGAAAGGCCGTCTCAAGTGGACAAGTGGGTTGTGCCGCCACGCCATGTTGGTGCATTGTCTTAGGCCGAAGGTTTTGAAACAACCTCATCTCCAGGACATAGCCGGGGTCGGTTCGTGCAGGCACCACCCGCCCCGCACAGAATGCAGGTGCCTGCACCCACTACCAACCAAAACCCGAGCCACGATGCCCCCCCCACACAAGTTCCAAGCAAAAGCACAGCAGGCAACTAACCAAACAGTAATGAATCCGTCCCCAGACCGTGCTACGCTATACGTATTTCATGCGCACCCGAAAGGCGAAAGTCCACTGCTACTGCCTCTTACGTCCCCATACAGTACTGCAGCTTCATGCATCACAGCGGCTTTAAATACCCAGCAATCCATTGCCCTTCATGCCCTTGTACACGATGCATGCGATCCGTACCAACGTGTCTGCTGAACCGCTCAAGGAACCACCACAACCAGTTGACCGGCATCAATCAATGGACATCTCGTGTGTCAATGCTTCATTGGCCCTTGGGTTTCGGAGACTTCCTGGGCGCCGGGCTCTTGCGAAGCCGGGGGACGTTGGGGGACCGCTTCGACGAAGATTTAGGCTTAGGTGAAGGTGCGGGCTTAGGGGAGGGCGAAGGCTTGGGCGAAGGCGCAGGGGATGGTGAGGGAGAAGACGAAGGGGAGGGAGAAGGCGATGGTGACGGAGAGGGGGAGGGAGAAGGGGAGGGAGAAGGGGAGGGAGAAGGCGATGGGGATGGAGAAGAGGAGGACGGCGAAGGCGAAGGAGAGGGGGAAGGAGAAGGGGAGGGCGTTGTCGCGCCACCTGTGCACGAAGACAGCGTGCAGAGAGGCAAAGGATTAGCAGTTTCAACGCGAAGAGAGTGGCACGGCGTTGGACACGCAGGCAGGTAATAGCTTCCCTTTCACCCGCCGCCGCCATCTCTACGCGGAAACATCGAACATGCGCACTTACCGCATTTGGCCACCGCGCAGGCGGATGAGACGGTGAGCGTGGTGTCGGCCTGTGCCCACTGCCGCGAGCCGCCGCGACCCGCCGACGTCACCTTGAGCTGTATGGTGCCTGTGACATGCAACTCATCAAGGCCCCGCTGTCATTACCGCAGAGAACGTGTACGCAGCAGGGTGTGGCTGGATTGGCGGTGCTGGATTGCTGTCGGCTTCACCAACCAAACCTTATGGCCACACGTCAGTGCAGGCACAAGGTGGGCGCATGTCCCCGCCGGACAACCTTACCTGCGGCGTTGCAGGGCACCTCAAAGGTGGTGGCAAAGGAGCTGGCCACGTTCCAGCGGCTGCTGCCGCCCAGGTCCACGCGGTTAGGACTGCGGGCGAGTGGGCGTGGGCGTGCAGTATGCGTTAGCGTAGAGCATGCATTGAGCACGTACTCAATGCACGGGGCTAGGAGGTGACACCACCCGTGGCAACTCTAGTGGCAATGCTGAACGATAACCAGGTGCGTGCAACTGTGTGAACCCCTTGACGCAGCCCCGGTATCCATCCCCCCGGGCGCCGTTGCGGAGAAGGACGCACCAGCCGGTCGTGGGATCGGGGCTGGTGAAGGCACCGGTGGAGGCAGTTAGAAGGGCCAGGCGTTGCTCCGGAAACTTCATCTGCATGAGAGGGGTTCACAGCAGCGCAACGTAAAGCTCAGAAGCACGCCGCAGCTGTTGTAAAGTGGCCCGAGTGTGCCACATCACCATGCCGGCACGGGAGTGCCTTGCCACTGAGCTCACCGTGATAGTGTATGATGCACCGGGGCAGACGGCAGTTGTCAAAGCGCCGGCACTGGTAGACACCTCGAAGGAGATGCGTCTGCGTTGTTTGCGGAAAGGCAAGGGGTTTGGCGAGGGAACACGATACCAGGGCCCCGGCCGTTTCCAATAACCTAAGCTGGTCAAGCCTTGAATATGGCTATCATCTACCGCTGCCCCGCGTCAAAGGCGGCGGATAGCACGCAGCGTCTTGCATGGCAGCAACACCGGCCTAAATGCTAAAGCACATGCGCTGCAGCGGTGGTTTTGCCGTCGCTCATAGACTCACGTGTCCTTATAGGGGGTGCTGTGCACCGCATACAGGATGGGCCCAGTGGGGTGGACGCCGGTGCATGTGCCGTCACCGTTACCGTTAGGAATGTAGGGTGATCCAGGCAGCAGGTAACTGCAGTGGGAGTGGAAGGGCATTGCGCCGATGACCGCGGAGGGGGGCATCGAGCAGCGAGGAACACAAGCCACGAGGAGCCGTGGACGTCTGTGGACGCCGCACTGTGCTTACTTACCGCGGGTAAGCGGAGACGCACGCCGCGCATACAAGCGCTGCAAGCGTCACACGAAGCATTCTTCTTGGACAGCGCTGGTGCTGGTGTGACGCGGGTGAAGCTTCGGCAATTGTGCGGACAATTCTGACTCGACTCTGATGGCCAGCAGTAGTCGTTTAGGAGTTGCGTCGTGTAAACACGTGAAGACAGTAAGCAATGCTATGCCCTAATTCAAGTAGTCGTGCGCAATACGCATCTATAATAGCGATGAAACCGGAGATGTATACGAAACAGTTTGTGCCGCTTTGCTGGGTGGGCCAGTGTCCATCATAAGTGTAGTATTACATTACATGTCTGTAACTAAATACAGCATGTGACAGACAGGTCGGCCTAACCCTAACCAGCAGGAGTGGGCTCGCCTGCCTCTGGAGAAAAGCTTTGAGATGCAATAGTCACGCATGCGCATCACGGTTAAATGCCTGCCGTTGTTTATCGAACCAGTCAGGACCGGTTATAAGCTACCGACAGACCGCTTCGGTGGCTTCGTCCGACTCCCGCGCCGTTGGGTCCAGCGCCTCCCCCCCTGGCCCGTCCATGGACGCGTGTGCTGCATGGTCTGCGGCCCAGGTTCTGCCGAGCTTGCCTTACATACCAGACAAACCCGAGGTCGATTGGTACAAGCAGCTTCAAGATTGTTCCCTGCCCCCGCACATCGGACGAGCTCTACACGGCTCCACACAGGATCACAGCTCGCCTGCACCGGCATCCTGTACGTAGTACGTCCGTTTTCAGTTAAGCATGCATCAACAAATGTAATACAGCCCCTCCCGGCCCCCGCAAACTCTCACTCTCACTCGATACACCGTTGCATCCACGATGCTGCAGCCCCAGTAATGTCGTTGAACACCCTTGACGCACCCATCGCCACCGGTACCCATCGCTGCACGTTAGTTGCCATAATCTCATCACCAATCACCCCCTATTATGCTGTGGGTAACACTCTTCCCACCGCTCATCATGATCATACACTACAGTCACCAGTATCACACACACACACACACATACACACACACACACACACACACACACACACACACACACACACACACACACACACACACACACACACACACACACACACACACACACACACACACACACACACACACACACACACACACACACACACACACACACACACACACACACACACACACACACACATACATACACACGCCACAGGTAATGTGGGAATGCATTGGCGCAAGCAGCCAACAACAAGAGCGGGCAAGTTTTTGGCCACCCGTGGTAAAATATCGACTCTTCTCCTAGTGTCGAGATGGGTCGCTCCCCGTCAACATGTACCCGTACTCGCAGCCCTATGCATATATGCATACACGCACTGCAAGGTGCAAACGCGCAAATTCTGTGTAAGGCCCATCCCAGTGAGCCACGTGATGGCTGCGCACCAACCCGGGTGCCACTCCCCGCCTCGGCAAACACGCAAACTAACACTGCTCCAACCATCTGACTGCTGCTGGTTATCCCCCAAAGACTTCCGACATAGTGTTGTCCAATGTGCATTCAACTAGCATGGAAGAGTCACTGGGGGACAAGCAGTCAGGTGCCGTACGGCACGTGCCGTCGGGAGGATGCGTTTCCCCAGCCAAACCCGCACCCTTGATGACTGCTTCCGTCTTGACGACATCATCTAATTCCAATCACCGTACATGCACTCAACGAGGGTCAGAGCACAGGTGGTTGATACCAGAACCCTACGCCTTGCAGAGCAACATGCTCGAAACTCGACAAAGGATCGCATGCAGCGTGCGTGGCTGTGCCTGGCGGCCGTGTGGCCGCGCCCTCAAATCACGCTTCCACGCTACCCAGGGTAACGAGCCCTGCGTGCACGTTCACGGGCGCAATGAGTGCCGTCCATGCAAGTCGCATACCACGGTACCGTGCCTCGCTTACGACCACCCACACGCTTACACGCTACAACACCATGACTGAGGCGCACGCTCACACGCCCGGTAATTGGTCACCCTGATCTGGGTCCAGGGATAGGTAGCGAGACCCTGCCAGAGTTGACCGTAGATGAAAATGGTGCATGCGCCGAGTACGCCCTGGGAAAGCTGACGCAGTATTTACCGTGCATGCCTTCTTGCCAGAGTTGCAGCCCTGCGTTCACGCCTGTGTCCGGCCCTGTTGCTACGGTATGCCTCAACTCAGGAGTAACAAGGGTAACAGTGGGCTGTGCCGCACGCTTCGTTGGTGCAATGTCTGAAGCCCAAAGTTTCAAAGCTACCTCATCTCCCGGACAAAGCCGGGGTCGGTCTGTACAGGCCCCGCCCGCCATGCGTCCAGCCATGTCCCGCTGTCAAGACAAACCAACGAGCCACACACCGTGCCATGCTATGCTGTGCTCGCCAGCAAAGATCGCAAACCAGACACCGGCAGGTCTCAACCTGCGCGCCGGCGCCGTTTCTCTGGCGGCGCCGCGCTCTCCTGCTCCACGTGGCCTTGCCTGACCCCTCCGCTACGCACATGCACGCCGCCACTGTTGGGCCCAGGCCCTGCACCGCCGCAAGGTCCTGCGCCGCCGCCGCTGCTGCCGCCAGGTCCTGCGCCGCCGCTGAAATCGCCAGGCCGATTTTGCATCACGTAGTTGACACTCACGGCGTCGCGCCTAGGGCGCTTTCCTCGCGACAGTCAACTGTCCATGACTCGCGCAGTCGCTTCTCGCTCCGCCCGAATTTTCCCCGCCGCCTATTTACATGCAATAGGCAATAACAAACCAGGAGTAAAAACAGTAACAACCCTTTCCGCAGTCTTACCATCACGTTCTACAACCTCACACCTAATTCTAAGCAGCACTTAGAGCTCTCCGTCCTCAGTCCCAGCGCGCCGCCTCCCGCTGAGCCGCCGCCTGCGCCTCCGGCCGCACGTGCCTGTCCACCACCAGCGCCACCGCTGGGTCTGTGGCGATGCCGCAGTCGTGCTTGCCCCTGACAATCTTGATGTATCCGTCATCTCCCCAAAAATGTGACCAGCTGTTGCGCACCTGCAGTGCAGTCATGCATGCCAGCAGGGTTGTGTCTCAACACGTCCAGCCCTTGGCATGGCGAAAGGACAAGGGACGGGGCAGCGAGTCTCCTGCCCTTTGTAAGCCACCCATGCCCACTATTTCCCAAGGCACTTCCATTCGTATTCTAGGGCTGCAACAGGAAGTCAGGCCTGGGAAGTCGAGCAGGCTAACGCGGGCTTTCCAACCTCATCCGTGCGCGCCCGCAGCCCCGTTCACTCTGCCCAAGGCCCACAATAGAAACAAGCAACAGCATTCCATCTTCATCTCCCCGTCCGCGTCATGCCGTACGCATGACGCCGCACTCACCAGCCAGTAGTCCTTGCCGTCCTGGCTGCCGTACCCGAACAGCGTCACGGTGTGGTCCAGGTCCCGCATGCGGGTGGTGCAGGCGGGCTCGTCAAACACGCCCTCGCTGTAGAAGCTGAAGGCCTCGGGGTCTGGGGGGGGGGGGGTATGGGGGGGGTAAGCCCCCGGGGGGGGGGGGGGGTTGTAAATACCAGCCCAAACTAAACCAAAATGGTCAGTTGGGTTGCAGGGATGGGACATGACCGCAGGTGTATGGTTTGCATGAGGGCAGATTAGGGCGTGTCCTTGCTCGATGGTGCCCGGTGCGCAACCACCTGACCCACAAATCCATCCAACCGAACCCAGCACCCCAACCCAAACCGCCGGCCCAGCCCACAGCACTTAGTACTGTGCCCTACCCGCGTTCACGGACACAGCAATGGGTCCGTACTTGGCCACGGCCTCCATAAGCGCCAGCTCGTTGCGGCTCTCAACGTTCATGTAGCCGGAGAACAGGCCCACACGCGTGTGGTTGGAGGCCCTGGTGCGGTTTGTTGGGGCGGGGATGTAGCCGTTCATGAAGGACGGAGTGATAAAATTTCAAGGGGGCAGAGGCGGCGTGCCTGGGAAGGAGACGGCAGGGGGAATTGAACCGATGCGTGGGTGGGGGCAGTGGCCGCTGATGTTTAAGACAAGGGGTTTAAACTGTAGCCTATCCCGGCTGCCACCCCGTGCGTGCTGCTCCCCTTCGTGCCACCGAGCACCCCCACCTGCAGTATCCCGGCTCGCCCCGGTACGTGTAGTCCTGCTCCAGAGCCATGCCGCCCTGCTCCGCCACATAGCTGCAATGGCAAGGGCGAGGGGCGACGCGTGCGTGCGTGCGTGCGTGCGTGGGGAAAATTTGAATGTCCAGAGCTGTTGTCTACGTCACACGCGGCATAGGCAGCACTGGGCGTGCCGCAGTGTCGAAGTCCCCAGAGCACATGCCGCGCCCCTGCAACTCACTTGAGCACGGGCTGGTAGTAGCCACCGAAACAGCCATTAGGGCCGTAGTCCCAGGCACAATCGATGATCTGCAGGGTTTGACCCGCACACACACTAGGCACAAGTGACCTTCCATCATGCACGGTACCTTCTCCCGGCCGCTTATGCCTACTAGTGCCATGCTGCGCGTGGCAAGTTGGCATGCGGATGCAGGACGGTTTCCCTGCAGAGACCCCACCCAGCTCCCACGCCCAGCTCCCCAGTTGCCCAGCTCCCCATTTGCCCAGCTCCCCAGCTGCCCAGCTCCCACGCCCAGCTGCCCAGCTGCCCACCTGCTGCTCGCTAAAGGAGCGGCGCTGTCCAGTGGCCACAAACCAGGTGCCGTCCATGGTGCCTGTGGCGGCGAACGTCTGTGCGCATGCGCCATGAGTGCGTGTGTGTACGGGGCGTCAAGGCGGGAAGGGCGCGGGAAGTCTGGACCTGGGATCCCCGACAGGACAGGGACGTGCGATGGCTGAGGGACTGTAACTCGCAGAGAGGAGCCTTTACGTCAAGCCAACCCCTTATGCTCCATCCATACTCACATAGCAGCTGCCGCACATGCCCTGCGCGGTCGCCAAGAGAACACCATGGGCAGGCGCGGAACAACGTCAGCGCGGTAAAGACTCTGTCAGCCGCCCTCATACGTGCCTAGTGTATGTTCTACACAGTGGCAAACGCCATATGATGGCCCCTCCTTCCCGCAACCCACAAATCGTCCTTACCTTGCCCCCGCCGCCCCCCCCCCCCCACACACACACCTGGTCCTTTACGCCTGGGTCGGCGCCTGTGCCGCGCCAGTCCACGCTGGGGGGCAGGTCGGCACGACTGAGGCCGGGCGTGCCGCGGAAGGTGGACTTTGGCCGATATGGCGCGCCCGGCATCTGGTGGCAGCAGTTCAGGGGGGCAGTGGACCGACATGATAGGGTTATTGCGCAGTTGCCGTTGATGCGCCATGGCATGCCGATGGAAACAGGTCCCAGAAGCATCCCCGCCCGTCCCGTAAGCCCAAGGACGGCTCTCATTGGCGGCCTCTGGCCTGGACACCCTTACCACCTTGTCGCGTGGCTCACCTCCGATATGAGCACGTCGGTGCCATCCGGCCGCTGCTGCACCTGTGGCTTGAGGCGGAGGTTGGGCAGCATGGCACTGCGCCACTCCTCCGGGTGCCAGTCCGCCCACTGGTTCAGCTTGAGCTTGTAGCTAGCATCGGGCCGGGTGTTGTGTGCCTGCAGGGGCGGATTGGGCATTGGTTGGGCATCGAGAGCACATGGTCGCATGACCCGGATCGCATCCATTGCTTCCGTAAGCGCTGAGCATTCCTGTCGCGCCTTGTGAGGCCCACGTCCGGGTGCTCTACCCGTAACGACCTGACGGCCAGACCCTATCCTAGTCTCCTACCTGCACCTTAGCGGCCACGGCCACGAACCGATCCAGGCGTTTGTCGTAGTCGTGGGCGTGTTGGTGCACCCGCCCATGCGCGCGTGACCACAGGTTGTAACTCATGGCATCTGGTACCGCAGGCGGTGGAGCGGAGAAGGAGGGGTTCAGCATAGGATTATGCGCAGGGAGCTCTGCTACAGTGCTCAGGGCGTTGGCACAGAGCAGTTGCACCAAGCGGCCGGCACAGTCATTCCCCGCCCTCGCGAAAACTCACGGTCAAGGCTCCAGGCGTTGGGCAGGGCAGAGTGCACCTGCCAGGCGAAGGGGTGCTGCCGGCGCCCACCCAGCTCCTGCCTCTGTCGCTGTGCCCAGCAGGGCGCATCTTCTGGCACGGTAGTCCCCTGCTCCTCCCCTTCCTCACCCAGCCCCTTCGGCTGCTGCTGCTCTTGCTCCTCCTTGCCCACCATGGTCGCACCAGCGTTGGCATCTATACCAGCAGCAGCACCAGCCACTGCCGCCTCGCTCCCCGCTTCGGCATGCTTCCTGCGCAGCTCCTCAATCTCCTCCTCGCACACGGTGGGCACAGCAAACAGCGCTGCGGCGTCAGGCGAGTCAGGAAACCCGGTCGTGAAGCTTTTGAAGGTGTACAGGTACCTGAAGTGCAAGCGGGCAGCGCTGGTCAGGAAGGATTGGGGAGGCAAATGTGGAGAGGAAAGGCCAGGGGGCACGTGCACACGCGGCCGAGTTCGGGGTGGAACTCGTGAACACCAGCCGCGTAGAGAGCCGCGTGTTGCTGGGTGCGGTCAGCGTGCACGCCTTACTCGTCAAAGTGGGATCCAGACATGATGTTGACGCCAATTGTGTGCAGCCGCAGGGGCACGCCGTCTGGAGTTGCGTAGAACGTGTGCTGCGAGACCTGTGCGTGCGTGTCACAGATGGACGAGAGGAGTTCGCAAAGAGAGCGGCACGGACTTGCGGTACTATATCATAGGCACACCTTGGCACATCAAATGGAGTAGTCATACCCCTGTGCCGTCCCAGGAACGAAGCCTGCAGCAAGATCCCGACCACGTTGTGATATTCGTAGTTCGTACCTTGTTGCCCGCCTTATTCTGGCGCTGCCAGACATTGGCTTCCTTGCCATCCAGGTCGATAGTCCCGCCGAACTCCCAAAACTCCATTTCTGGTAGGGGCTACATCACAAGGCGCGCCGGGAAATGCATTGTCAGGGAGAGCCGTAACACATGCGTTAGTGCGCACGGGATGCCGGGAGGATGCATGGCCTCCAACCCGGGGCCCATCCCGATCTGCACCTGGGATGCGCGCTTTGAATGCAGTGGACTCACGTTGTACACAAGGCGGCCGGGGCCACCCCACACGTCGCAGAACAGCTTGTCAATGCGCGGAATGACCGTGTAGTCGTAGCCCTGTGCAAGGAGCCCGGCCAAGGCATCCGGGGGATCAGGACTTGACCGCGGTCTCGGCAGCGGTACCACAGCGCACGCCCATTGCATGGCGCTTAAGTTCACGGGCCGTCTATTGCAATAGCGTGACGCGTGCAGCCCTTGATAGCAACAGGCATTGCTGCCCCAAACTGCATGGAGCTCACCCCGGCCGACACCACCACATCCTCGCCGTCGTACGACTCCACGCGCATCCGGTTGTTGGGCTCATCATACCACACCTTGACCGTGTAGCTGCACCGGTGCAGTAGAAGGTCATGGCGTGAGCGCTGTGCTAATGAATCGGGACTAGCGAGCACCAGCGCACGGTCAGCTGCTCGTTTGGGTACGTACGTCAAAGCCTGAAGGGGTTGCCAGGCCTCACCTCAAGCCCCCCGGCTGCGTAAGGTAAAAGTGCGGCATCGAAATAACGTACTCCATAATAAAGGTGTCGGGCCATCGGGGGGGCTGGCCCCCTCCCCTCCCGCCCATCATTCTCCCGCCCGCCCCAATGCCCGAAACTGCTTGCCGTTCTCCAGCCCGTCGCGAAATCTTCTCCCCCCCTCCCGCCCCCGGCCGCCCCGAGACAGCGCCGAGTGATTTCCCTGCAGGCGTGACCATCCCCTTACAGGCAGCTATCACCGCCATGCATAATAGCGCATAGGTTGGAGCATACTTCCTACATGTCGTCATCATTATAAATAAAGCGATGCCTTTAGCGCAAACGTGCGAAAAGACCTAGACCTAAACGGTAATCCCTGTGCCTAGAATTCTGTGTAGCGATTGGTAGTTGAATTTGCAATTCATGATTGCATCGTACCGCAATACTGCTCCGATTGTATTTATGTGCGGAAGGGGTCTGCAGGAACCCGCCAAGATGCGCTCCGAGAGCCCCTGCAATTTCCCCATCGCAAGCAATGTTCGCTTCGATGCGGATACGCGCACTAACTTTCCGTAAGCATTTACTCAATTGCAACGGCGCACCTGGCGGCACCAAGACCCTAGGGTCCGCACACAATCCGGGTGTTGCACCTTTCCCATTTGCACCATTGCGCGGCTGGCCGCGCTTGCTCTTGGAGCACATGAATCCCTGGCGCTGTGCAGAACCTCGGCCGGTCCGTCCTCCCCTGGTTCGACATGTATGGCATGTCCGGGCATGGTCCAGGCATGTCCAGCAAAGTCCCCCGCAAGCCTGCTGTATACTGCCGGCAGTGCTACATGCTTAAGAAGTATACGCCACCGTGAATAAGGACTGATCAGGACTTCCGGGTAGGTGGCTCGCGACATGAGCGCAGATGCGACACAAGCCCGTGAGCATTGACATGACCTCTCCCTCTGACTTCTCCTGCTGAAAATGGCGTCTGCTCACAACAGCAATAGCTCTCTGGCATATTGCAAAGTTCCACATATGACCGTGCTGGTATCTTGTGCCGGGGTGCACGACCTGACAGGACGGCTGGACGGGGGGGTAGCGGAGCAGAGACTCATCCGCCGGTCAACACTAGTCAACAGTGCGTGCACAATAGCTCTTTGCATACATCATTAGTCTATCAGCTTCTCATACATATTACTCTTCTCAATTGGAAGAGCAAGGGACGCTTGGAAGGCCAACTTAGGAAGAGTCAAGGAAGCCCTGCCAGATGTGTAAGTTTGTATTGTTTATATCCAAAATCAAAGAATGGCTACTGAAGTCGTCGCCCGCACCTCTGAAACAGCGCTGCGCCCGTTTGAGACCCCGGGCGGTCTCTCGTCGCTATCTCCGCGGCGCCGGGACTTCTCGCCGACCCGGCCAGGCACTAACGGTAAGTGTGTTTTCAGTATGTAATGCCCATCTGGTTTTGTTATAGTCCGCCACCATAGACGGCCTTTCCTGATCAATGCAACTACGCAGGGCCCTCCGCCAAGCTTGAGCATGTCACCGAACGATTCGCGGGGTTATGGACGGATTTGGAGCAGGAGAAGCAGGTGGGTGTCAAGGGATGCAGACATGACCCGGCGGTTCACGTCCCGCTGTGACTTTTGCCAGGCGCCTGGTCACGTTCCCTCCCCCTCACGCCCTCGCAGAACAAGCGCATCCAGGAGTCCACGCGCTTTAGCCTTCTTCAGGAGTCGCTCCAGCGGATCGAAAAGAGCGTTGAGGTGGGGCCGGCTGGCGGGGCTAAATTAGTGCGCGCAAGTTTTGGTGGGGTTTGTGGCTGCGTCAAGCAGGTCCACCCAAAGCATGGAGACAGCAAGCATATGCACTTACGGCAACCGGTGAGGTTGAATGTAACTCAACACAAACATTCCAATGCCACTTCCAGGCTGAGGTGAAGCGGCGGGCGGAGAGCGACAAGCAGCTGCAGTCGCATTTCGAGGGCGAGATCAAGACGCTGCAGGAGCGGCAGCTGCAGCAATTCACGGACCTGCAGCTGGCACTCAAGAGCGCGGTGGAGTCACTCAACCAGCGCATCACGGACCTACACGCACTGGTCCGGTGAGCACCTGCGAGGGCGGCCGGGCGGAGAAGACCTAGGACGGGAGGCCAGCACCCTATCGGGGTCGATATCAGAGGGGGCAGGACGCCGGCTTGTGCACCCAGCGGCATAGGATGATGGCAGTTAGTGACAGCTTATACAACGGCAAACCTGGAAAGGCACACGTCTCCGGACGGGCTGGAAATGAAATGCGCAAACTTGTAGGACATGCATCGAGTCCCTCGTGTATGTGCTTCGCCTTGCTGTGCCGCTCCTTACCACCCCATACTGCTCCTACAGGGATGAGCGTGAGTCCCGTCGCAGTGACATCGAGCACCTGGCCACCAGCCTGGTGGGCAAGGTCAACGAGTGCGTGGCGGCCATCGACGAGGGTGAGCGATATTGACTGATAAAGTGGTCGCCTGATAGCAGCGAGCCTGCACAGATTTTTGATGTGACGGGGTAGTGTGACATGGTGATTACCGTTGCTTCAGTCGTGTTCTCAACGCTGCTCCTACGTGTGCCCAACGGCTACTGGTTTGCTCGGTGCCGCTGCAGAGCGCAACGGCCGTGTGCAGGAGCAGACGGTGTCCATGAAGCGCGTGGGCGAGGACCTGATGCTGCTGTCTCAGCGCCTGGACACGGAGAAGAACACCCGGTACGCCGGGACACCCAGGGCGGCTCGGAGCTAGTGGTTAGCATTCTCCGGGAATGGCAGGCATCGGCCATGAGCCGCTACGCACCTTGGGCCTGGATGGCGCACAGTAACTGCAGCGCAAGCATGCGGGCCTGCAAGTGGGCGTTGTGCTCATCCCGTATCACCTGCTGTGTGCGCGTCGCCCCGTTTTTATGCCCGTAGCGACTCGGAGGTGTCGGCGCTGCGTGCCGAGGTGCACGACGCGATCGGCAATCGCAACCTGGCGGATGACCAGTTCAAGGTGAGCCGTGGGGGACATCTGTGAGTATGTCGGCTAGTCAGTTATCGGCAATTGAAGGCTTTAGATGCACGAGTTAAGCTGAGCACACTGTAGCTAGTTAGCATGTGACGCTGGGCTGACTGCTGTCGGCGGCGATGGGTTGCCTGCCATGCATGCGCCAGTACACATTTGCTCAACACGCTGTGGCTGGTTGCCAGTGGATGCACTATCCTCTGCACAGCGTGAGGAGTGCGCTCTCGCGACCATGAAGTATCTGCACAACGCGAAAGCAGGGTCGTAATCATCCTTCTCTCACTCGGGCTGTGTCGGCCACAGGGCGCAGTGCTGGACGAGGTGGCTGGCCTCAAGGCCGCACTGGCGCTGGAGCGCGAGGAGCGCATCGCCGAGGACGACGAGATCGTGCAGGTTGGTGCTTGGGCTAGGCAGCCAGCGCCGGGGTGCACGGGGGGTGGCGGCTATTGGCCAGCATTATGTGGGAGCGGGTTCAGGTACAATGTTGGCCTGCATGACTGCTTACAGCGCGACATGTGTGTGCCTGGCCTGTTGTGTAAGTGCCGGTTTGCCCGTGGTTCCCCACCGAACGTTTCAACCAACAGGCCGTCAACGACTACACGAAGGCGCTGCAGGAGGGCCTCAAGCTGGTCAGCGCATAAGCAGCCAAGCCATGTCCTGCAGGCTGCAGGAAGGTGATGGTGACAAAGGTGACGAAGGAGCTGCTTGGCTCAGGTTCCGTGACGGATGATTGAGCTGGGTCGTACTTGGATATTGTGCTTGCATGGGCAGCACTGGTCGAAGCTTTAGCAGTGAGCTGGAATTAGGTGGCCCTGGAACATGGTGCCACAAGGCGCGGTGACTCAGACGTCTGACATGTAGCCGGTGACTAGTGATCAGCCGTATAAATTCAGGGCAGGCGGCTCTGCTGGAATGCAGTTCGATATAGTGGTAATTAGCATCCGAGCTCGCGTGAGCGCCCCGGGCTTGTGCTCCTAGAGGTTTGGCCAACCTGATGTAGGACGGCATCAGGTGTAGGATCTTGGCAGGTACCGTATATAGCGCTGATTCATCGTGGCCGCAAGCTTGCGAGCTTGCAGGGCATGCTGTAACAGCTGTGAGGGGTTAAGACAAACACCATCGTGCGTAGAGGACAGCGCACGAGGACGCGTGACAGGACGACGTGTGGTTGTGCTCCTCACAAGTCGAGCATCGATGGCATTTGCAGGTTTGCCATTAAGTATATGAGGTGGTAGGCCAAACAGCTGGCTGCAATTACTGGATTGTGTCCTGGAACGGCACAGGGCCTGAGGGTTGTCACTTGTCAGCGGCGGGGGCACGCGGGTACCACTCTGGTCTTTTGCTGTGTCCAAACTTTGACAGCCTGGTAGACCCAACAGGTATCATCTGACCAGGCCGCCAGCATACCTACGGCTTCATCTCGTTGTGTAGTATACGGTTACTATGGTGCGGAGCTGAGCAGATGAAACCTGAAAGGCCGTACGGCTGCAGCCGTGCATGGGGTGTGCAGTGGGACACGCAAATATTTTCGTCGTGAAAACTAAAAGCGTGATAGCGTGATGGATAGCGTACGCACAGTGTATGCAGGATACGCAATCGACACTGTAAAAAGAATAGGCATCAAAAAGTTATGTGCACAATTGTCCGGGGGGGTGCATGCTCCTAGCCAAACCCGCACGCTCGGGGGGCTCTGGGAGTCGCCCGAGGCAAATCCTACCTCAATATTTAGACGCCGCCTTTTTGTAGGTACATAACTTACATCATTAGTGGGCATTAGCGCTCGGCAGAGGACAAAACATGTTGGTCAGGGCTCAAGTCGCGAAATTGACCAGAGCCCATATCTCGCATAGGCGGTATTTTGGGCCTGTATCTAGTGCCGTCGACTAAGGTTCACCGATAGATGTCATCCGGACTGCGTAGGGCAAATTCCAGTAAGTCCTGGCGAGCGCGACATTTAGCATTTCGACTTCGGCTCCCGCTCGAGTTTGTGCCCGGAAATCAATCAGGGACCTTATTATATGTCACATGATGACATTTCGGCAGTCTAGGGCATTGGACACACGCAGTCCCTAGGGACTTGCCGGAGTGGTACCCGCGTGGGCGGGGGTCGCAGGCGACTGCACATTTTCACACCGAGACTGCTTTCCACATGGTGAAACCCTGGTTGCAGACTCTTTTGAAGGCCAGGACAGCCCTCCCAACTGCCAGAGAGTCAGGCTGCTCATGATAGGAACTACGGGCCTGGCGGGAGCACCCAACACCAACCACGCGACATGCCCAGACCCTACCCAGGCTTCATACCTCAATCCAGCGTTCTCCCGCTTCAGTGTGACCACGGCCCTTCTGCCATCATCGGGTTTACATACAGTCCTCAATAGAGTAGCTGTATTGTTGAACACGGCGAACGCGACTAATGTGTGCAGGAGTTGATGCAGGTTGATGGAACCGGCAACCGGCAGGCGCTCGCGTCGTTAGCATCGGCCCGCACATACAGGTGATAAAATGGTACACATAAGCTTTTGTTAATCATACTTAACATCGACGATATAACGATATACAGCCAGCGTTACCAAGGACAAACTAAAACGCCGCAGGCTTCCAGTGATGCTGCGCTGAGTTCACGTATACACATAATAGAGATGTCATGAAAAGATAAGAAACAATTGCGAGCGCTCTCGGTCCAAGGCGGTTACTCCTGGGCGGGCGCTCTCCTGCGCCGCAGCAAGCGAGCAAGCGACGGAGCCGGTGAGGGGAAAGGGACTGCGGTAGTTACAGTGTTGCATATGTCGCACTGGCCTTTCTCGGCCTACTTATAGTGGCGCACCCGGCGCTCGACGGAAGCTCTTCGCATGTGTGCTTCACACACCAAACGGAAGATATGGCGGCGGCCTCATCATTAGGGCTGGTCGGGCTCTTAGCATGCAGAACTTGTTGCAAAGGAAGCTCGTCATAGCGCCTCGTGGCGGAGCCGATGTCCCATCCTCCCTGGTCCATCGTGTCACGGCAGTTTGGTGTCACCATCTTTGAGGTGCATTCTTACCTTTATAGCATAAACAAACGGGCTGTGGCCCTCCTGGTTGTAGGCGCCTGGCCTGCACACAGCATACGTGAGCACACAGCATACTGCGGTGCCAGGGGCAGGTGGTCCTGGCGCCCGTGTGGCCCTCAGCTGCGGATGCATGGCGGGCGACACGGCAGCATGCGCGTTGCCGTTCCTGCAGCTGCAGCAGCAATCGCAGCCTGCTGGGAATGGAGCTCACCAAAGTAGGCTACCAGTCCACATAATGCCACCAGGACCTGCTCGCGATCATCACAACCGCAAGCTCAGCGTTGCAAGGCTGCCAGCGCAGCCCAGTTTTGACGTCGCCCAAGGGGCGGGCGTGCAGGGGATTTGTGTGGCAGGAACGCCAGCAACGCAGGCCCAAGGGCTTGGCGCCATCGCGCCTGTGAGGAATGCCGACTGCACCAGCAGCGCAACCGCTCAAGAAGAATGGGCTGCAGTGGAGCCCCTACTAACGGCTAGCCCCCATGCGGGCAGCACCCAAGCCGCTGTACGGGGTCCAAAGCGACCACAGCTTACTACTGCCGCCAACGACGGGGCAGATGCAAGTGGCAATGATGCAGGTTGTGCGGTCAGCGCGGGCACAGCTGAGACTGAATGCAGCGCGGACAGCGGGCCATTGCCCGCGGCCCTTCGGATGCCACAGCAGTCGAACACCTGCCGCGGCGGGCATCAACCAGCACAGCAACGTGAACATGAACTTCGGCGCAAACGCGGCGGGAGCTTAAGAAGTGCCGCCAGCATCACGCGCGCAGGGAGGACGCACGGCTCACTGGGCTCGCTGCGCCCGTTAGTGCTGCTTCTGCTCGCCGCGGCTGCCTCCTGGCTGCCTCCGCTGCTGTTTCTGGTGCTGGCACCGCAGCCGGCCGCGGCCCTGGACGCGCCGCCCTACTTCTGCACTCCACTGGCGCCTCAGGCATCCGCGGTAGGCACCACAACCTGCTCGCTGTGTGACTACGGCAATACCTGCACGGTGAGTCGTACCAAGCGCGCATCGGGCTTCTATGCTTGCACGCTATGCACCCAGTTGCAGTGCCATCAGCTTGTCTCAAGCAGCCGCGACAGCCATAGCGCGTTCGTTTTTTGCAAGGTTGTGTTGCGGCTTTCGTGTTGCGCGCTAGGTGCGTTGCGCAATACTCGATCCCTGTCACCTGCTTTCATGACGCCGCTTCTCATCCGCCGCCTCGCAGTCGCTGCCGGAGTCATCCCTGGCAGACATGTTTTACTCGGACGCCCGGCTGTGCACACTGCCGGACGTCAGCGACCTGGTGGATCTGCCAGTGCGCAAGATGGGCGCGGGGCAGATTTGCAGCGGCCTGCAGGTGAGGACGTACGGCCCGTGCAGGTACTACATATCGTGACATAGGCAGGTTTAAGGCTGCAGCCGCGAAGTCGGGGCCAAAAGTTCTAGTCAAAGCCGTGTTGCCGCAAAGCCCCCTTCCCACATGCGGTTCCGCATGCGCCCTGCCATGCCACTGGGGCATGACACACGGCCCCTTTGTTTGCGGCGCAGACGGTGCGCTCGTTCGCACTGGTGAATGAGTCCGACTCCAGCGGTGCCTCGGTAGGGCGGGTATACGTGTTTATGTCGCACAACGGCCGGCTCTACATCACCTCGCGCTTCTCATGCGGAGTCATGTTCGCCACCGATGACACCTACCTGTCTGAGGCGGGCAGGCAGACGGCAGCGGCATGTGAGTGCGCAAGTTGGGCTTGCAGCTGCGGTGTGGGTACGGCGCGGGGCCTCGTGCCCAGGTAGTCCCAATCTAGCCACGTGCCAGGGAAACTTGGTTCCCTGAGCGTACAGTCCTGATCATGCCACCGCAATATCGAGTTATAACCCGTCGGCATGGCTTTGCTGCAGACGTGTGGCGGGATGGCGATGCGGTCACCAACACTGCCTCTTACGTGGACGTCCTATACGGCACCGGCTACTACAGCTGTTACACCCTGTCGGTGGACCTGAAGAGGGTGTGCGATGCCAGTCGCCAGGTGCGTGTGTGCGTGCGTGCGCGCGTGTACGTAGGCACGCAGGGGAGGAGGAGGGGTTGCAGGAAGCGAGGGAAGATACTGTGAGGGAGCTTACGCCGGGGCTTGCTGGTGTAGGGGGATTGAAGGTTATGGTCGGTTGAAGGCATGTGAATGCACCAGATGACGTGGGTGACTGGGCGCATTCCAAAGGCCAACGTGGCCCCCAATCGCCAGCCCAGTAGCCCCTATCCCAGCGCTGCCCAACCCGACGTGCTTCCTGCCCTCCACTCAACAGGCTCGCTTCAACCCCAGTCCCAACGACCCCACATTGTCCGACTGCAACTGCCCCATGGCTGGTGGCGCCTCCCCCACCGCACCGTGTGACCCCGTGGACCTGTCCACTCAGGGTTCCGTGTTCGTGGGCCTCCGGGTGCGTGCGCGTGTGCATGTGTGCCGTACAGAGGGAGGCGTACGCGGTGCACTACAACTACGGAGCCATACGAGTCCTACGAGACCAGTAGTGGCTAAGTCGTATCAGGCCCAGTTCTTGTGCTCTTTATGAGTGCGTCCTGACCGCGCCGTACATCCTGCGCCCCCCGTTTCTGCCTACAGCTCAAACTGGCATACTATGGCGGCTCGCCTTTGCCTCCTGACGGGGCCGGCAACTTGACGGACGTCTGCCCGCGGAGCAGCATCAGCGTGAGTAAGGGCAGGGTGTGGAACTGTGTGCTGGGGCTTAATCCCCGCTACCGTAGTGCTTCATACCTCAGCCTGCATGCCTGTCCGGACGCTTCCCGCCACCCGCCTACCCTTCCAACTCGCCCCCATCACACTCGTCCCACAGAGCTATGTGCTCAAGGACGATACCACAGGCAATGTGGGCGTTCAGGAGTTCATCCTGCCGGACTGCATGTGGGTTGGGCGCATGGGGGAATAGCAGGAAGTTGTTCGCTCGTTCCCTCGAAGGATGTTGGTAGCACAGGCACGCAGCACATACCGAATGAAGGCTGACGTGTTGTGTGGTATTACATAGGTACTCGCCTCCGCCGCCACCGCCGCCGCCGCGGCCACCGCCACCGCCCCCACCGCGGCCGCCGCCGCCACCGCCGAGCCCGCCACCGCCGCCGCCCCTGCCGCCGCCCAACCGCTTCGCCATCTCGATTAACAGTCCTGCGCGGCTGCCGTCTGGGCTGTGCCCCTCCCTCAACAACACATTTAACTACCTGTTGAGTGATCCATGTGAGTGCCTCGCTCTCTCATCGAGTTTGGCTGTGCATGCAGCAGACGAAGCCTTCATCACACTTACACTGGGCCCTCTTTCCCTCCACCCATTCCCCTGCATCTCATCGTACCGCAGTCCTGAAGGGAAAGTACCAGGCGCTCAGCACGTGTGCCGTGTCCGACTCCGTGACCGGCCCCGGGTCCTTTGTGCTGCTGGAGCTCTACTTCTACTTCCCTGAGGCCAGCAGCTACTTCGAGCAGGTAGAGCACTGGTGGTAAATAGCGCGTGGTGGGTGCGAGGGACTATGTGTGTGAGCCCAGCAAGTTCATCCCAGTGTCCTGAATTGACATGGGCCAGGGGTCTACGGCAGGATGAGGTATACATGGCGTCGCGGGTTATGGAATGCATGGAGAGCAGGCTCAGAGCAAGTCCCGGTGGTGCCAGGCCTGGGACCTTACAACCTCTTGACGCTGAGGACGTGGCACCACAAGGCTCGGTCCCATGAGTCTCAACTGACGCCGTGAGTCTCAACGCGCTGGACGCAGGTGCTGGTGGGCATGGGCAACACCACCACCCCCGGCAGCGGCCAGGGTGTGGGCGGTGGCGCCAACGGCCGCAGCCGGGCGTCTGAGCTGATCCTGTTCTTCACGCTAAATGTGAGTATCGGTAGTTCTTCGGGTGGTGTGGTGTTTGCGGCCCTTGGAATTTGTTCTCCCATGTCGCCTGTGGTGCATTTGCTCAACTGTTACCCCATGACACCGCATGTGCACAGGTGGTGTGCGGCACCCGTATGGTTGTGTCCAGCAGCGGTCTGTCCACGTCCATCCTGCCCGACATAAACCCGCCAGGTGAGGGAAGGCCTTGGCTTCAGAGCGCCGGGTAGGGGCGAGCTTGGGTAAGCCAGTGCTGTAAGCGTTGTGCTGAAACGTTGGAAGTCACATGTATGAGTCAGCATCTCGAAGCTAATACGTCTGCCACTGCTCGTGCAGGCACCTGGCCCGAGCTGGTATGCAAGCCGCCCCCGGCGCCCCCGGCTCGGCCTCCCTCACCCCCATCGCCACCGCCGCCTTCCCCACCCCCTCCGCCTCCGTCTCCGCCCCCACCTCCACCCTCGCCACCGCCGCTGCCTCCACCGAACCCGCCTCCCCTGCCCCCGCAACCCCAACCACCTCAGCCGCTGCCTCCCTCGCCGCCTCCAGCTCCGTACAAGTGAGTCTACGGCTAGCACAACCGCTGCGACTCCTTGCACCTGCTTCACTTTGTTTGAACCCGGCCCTCTGCCTCTCTGCTCGTGGCATTCAATTGGAAAGCGCCCGCCACCACCCAAAAGGCTGAGGCCTCGTCGTGCATGCAAGCGCGATTATGCATGTCCACATATGGTGGTGTCCTCCGTGTATGACAGGTTTACGGTCATGTACGGCAACAGCTCGCGGCTGTCGCTCAACACCGCCTGCAACGAGGTCACCTACATCCTGGAGTTCACATACAAGTGAGCAAAGCGAAAGAAACGGCGGCCACGTTGACATGCCTGGAAAGCTCCCTACCGTATGTTCATTGCCGGCCCAAGCGTGCCGCAAACCGCTGACAACAGCTCATCCCGTTACCGCCAACTGCTGCATGCCTGACTACCCGCCCGCCCGCCCGCCCGCCCGCATGCCGCGCACAGGACGCTGTTCGCACGCAACTTCTCCGCCGTGACGTGCAGCGCCGCGGCGGGCAGCGACGGGCCGGTGCTGGAGGCCACCATCCTGTTTGCCGTCTCCAACTCCTCCAGCGACAGCCGAAACATGGTGTACGGTGAGTGTTTGTTGTGCGGGGGGCGGGAGTACTAGGCAAGGCTGCCAGGCACTGGCACGGCAGTGTGCCACGGAGGCTGGCTCAGAGGGAGCCTCGCTCGTGGCAGAACCATCCATGGCGCTTCCTCATCCAGCACAGCACTCTCGTCCACTGACGCATCACACGCAGTCCTGCGTGTCCCATCACTGAATCGCGTTCATGCGCCACCCCACGATACACCGTGCAACATGTCACGCAGTGTTCAACCCGCTCAACGTGGAGGTGTTGGCCCGGCGGCTGCAGCTGCCGTGCGGCTCGCGCTTCCTCATTCGCAATGAGCAGGGCCAAATCAACTTCATTGACGGCCGCCAAATCCCCCGCCTCAGCTGCGACGCACCGCCACCACCGCCCACAGCACCGCCGCCAGCGCTGCCGCCTCCATCCGCACCGCCACCAGGGCTGCCGCCGCCGCCAGATGCGCCGTCAGGTGATCAGGCGAGCGCGTTCAGTCCGCCACCACCCAAGAAGGCGCCGCCACGGCCGCCGCCGAAGCGCCCGCCGTCGCCGCTGCCGCCGGTGCTGCCGGAGGGCCTGATGCCGCCTCCTTCTGAGGGTGAGCATGCCTGGCAAGGCAACTGTCACTTCTGCCATGAGCTCCTCGCAAACTATATGCCTCCAGGTCAAGCTCGTCTTTCATTACAAGTCGGGGCCGCTTTTGGTACTCATGTGTGACGCGTTCACGTGTGTTGTGTCTTGCTGCAGAGCTACCGGTGCTGACGCCGCCACGGCCGCCCAGCCCCAAGCCGCCGCGCCCTCCACCCCGGGTGCGACCGCCGCCACCGACAGACGGGGGCACAGAACAGCCTCAGCAGCCGAATGAGTCGCCACCGCCGCCGCCGCCGCCACCCGAGACGCCTCCCCCACCACGGTGAGTACCACACCTTTTGTCAATCTCCATGTCTTGCCCCTGCGCTTGTTTGGGGCAATTTGCAGCGCAACTTGTTCGACTACCGCATCTGTTCAATCGTGCTGAGCCTGAGTACCCTGGCAAACATCAACAGGCCACCCAAGCGCCGCCCGCGACCGCCGAGTCCCAAACCGCCGAGGCCACCGCGCGTGCGGCCTCCGCCGCCCCCGCCTGAAGCACCGCCACCACCCCCGCCTGACGCGCCGCCGCCTGACACCCCACCACCACCGCCGTCGCGTAGCCCGCGCCCACCACGGCCTCCGCCCCCCATGCCGTCACCTCCGCCTCCGCCCTCTCCACCACCTCGGCCGCCACCCCGTCCGCCGCCGCCTCCAGATGCCGCACCACCCGATGACCAAGCGTCAACCTCAGACGCGCCGCCACCAATGGCACCTCCGCCCTCGCCACCGCCACCGCCCGGACCGCCGCCGCCATCGCCGAAGCCGCCCCGGCCGCCGCCACCGTCACCGCAACCGCCGCCGGAGCCGGCACCGCCAGGGGCACCGGCTATCAGCCCCTCACCCCCGCCACCGCCACCACCAAACCCGCCCCTGCCGCCGCCTCCGCCTCCAAGGCCGCCACGTCCACCACTCCCGCCCATCCCCAGCAATGACACCAGCGCGGGCCGCCTGCTACGGATGTCAGTCACCACCAGCCGCACCGATGCCTTCGGACCCAACGACTGCAGGTGGGCGCCTGCAATTATGCGTTCTGTAACCCATCGATGAAACGCATCCCTGCTTAGAATGCGCCTGCGCAATTACTTCATACCGTATGCCCTGCCCCCCTGCCCCCATGCCCTGTCCGGGTTTCCAACGCTCCTTTCCTCTCTTGCGTAACCGCGCGCAGGAGCTTCATCCTGATCGCTCAGCAGAGCCTGGGCGGCCGCCCGCTCGTCAGTGGCTTCAACTGCACTGTGGCCAACCCAGCCACCTCGGGCGCGGCCCTCACCGGCCTGTTCGAGCAGGTGGCTGACGCCGTGTCGTACTTCGACACGATCGCAACCACCTCAACCGCCTCCACGCTGCGCGCCGCGCTGGGGCTGCCCTGCGGCGTCAGCTCGGTGCTGTTCTCAGTGAACGCGCCCGGGGTGCTGCCGCGGCTATATAACGCGGCAAACACGGCGAACCTGAGGTGTGACGTGGCAGCGCGCAAGACCGCCGCACCTGCGCTGCCGCCGTTGCCTCCCGACTGGCAGCATTAAGCAGTCGGCTTTCCCAGGCAATAGGCCGCGGGGAGATGCCGCATTGTGGTGGTGTGCCTGGGTGGCCGTAAGCGACGGGAGCAAGCAGACAAAGCAGGGCACACGAGGGGCGGCTGAATAGTCCGCTGCCGGTTGCGCCCGGCGCGCATTCCAACGGCTGAGTTTGACTCGCTGCCTGTTTGCGATCAACAGGCTTTTATATTGGTGGCATTAGTGTGGACGTGTGCTGAAAATGCCGTGTCCGGAGAGCTGGATTGGTAGCACGCTGAAGGGAAGGACACGTTGACCAGGTTGCGCACGTATATACCAGTGCCCCAGTCGGCCATGAGGTGCAGCCGCTTACAAGGGGGGTACATGGCATTCCAATGACATATGCATTAGTGTTACCGCAACACCTTATGCCCTGCGTTCTGGTTCCTGACCTTTGATCGAGAGGCGTCGCGAGACGTGCAGCCGAAAGGGTTGTATTACCGGCGTGCCTGGCTGCGGCACGTTTGACCGAACACAGTGTGATAACATAAGGATGCCACGTATGCATGCCTGAGCGCTTGACTGCCGTTCCATACGTTACTTGCTGGATATGACTTGACGTTGTGTGTGTGGAAGTACTGGCACAGGTATTGAGGAGCTGCGGCGGGGCTGGGCGGGGCCTTGCGGTTGCGGTTGCGGTTGCGTGGCCTTGCGGCTGCTCTTAAGCGCTCTGCATTTTTCAAACTCCTATGGCTCTTATAGATATGCTTTGTGGCATATGGACAAGGGGTGTCAGCTTTGTACAGCTGGAAAATGGGCTGAGCCCCCGTACGCTTGGGAGCTGATAGGCGTGTAACGCCCCGTCAGAGCCTCCATGCCGCTACGACGCGCAGGCGCATCGGCTAGGGACACTCGGGTTGGGGTCGTGCGGGATTTCCCGCGCCACGCATGCGTGCCTTGTCACGTTCCCAAACACCCCAAGCATTTCTTTCGCCTCCTGCCATACTCAACACCTCCCCGGCGCCCCACGCTCAAAGGGCTAGGCGCGGGGCGGGGGCGACCTCGGGGCTTCTCGGCATTCTGGCGCGTCGGCAGGCATGGCTCAGCAAGTCGCTCAAAACTTTCGATATACTTCCCCGCTTTGCTTGCCGCCAACATATTTTGCCTTATAGACTGCATATCAGCGGGCACCGGATGCTTTCCTCGCGACCTCGCGGAAGTCAATTGTCCATGGACGCGCGAAGGCACTTCTCGCTCCGCCCGAATTTTCCCTACCACCTATTTACATGCAATAGGCATTAACAAATACTAATACGTAGTAGTCGCGGTTTGCGCCAGTATGCTATGTTTTGCCGACGCACGCAGCCACGCAGCCACGCAGCCACGCAGCCACGGACAGGGGTGTTCCTGGGGGGCTTCGCCCCCCCCCTGGAACGCTGCGCTGGGGGGGCTCAGCCCAAAAATGTGGCGATGCCGGCATCAAGGCAGACTGTACGCACATGTGGATACTCTCGCTAGAATTATGCCGTCTGGCCTCCGCCGTCCGCCGTATCCACGTACACGCCGCGGGAACCTGTCACTGGATGCACGCCAGGTCAGCCCGGCCGACCGGCCGTGCCCGGTTCCCCGTCCTCCAGTCCTCCTCTTGTACCGTAGGTCCGGCTGGTCTGCATCGCACCCTAGATACAGCTGGTCCCCTCCCTTCCCGTCACGCGCTCGCAGTCTCGCACTGTGTTGTGACCAGGAGATCCATGCAGCCAACAGCGAGCATGTGGTCAGGCGGTCAGGAGGTGCAGACCGATATGAGCTGGTAGCGAGGGCGGGGGGCCGTCGGTGTACAGGCACGCACCCTGTCCCGTCGGCCGCACCGGTACCGGATGGGGGGCTCACCTTGGGAGCGGCTGTTGCAACTGCAAGTGCGCGCCAGCGAGCCGCAGGCCATACCTTTTCCTCCTATCATTACCTATACACTATATGCTGACTTAGCAAGTAACTCTAGATATAAAGCCGCAGCGTTACGAGCCATGCGGGCGCTCGCCTTGGCGCTCCTGGCGCTGGCTTTGATTGCGCAGCAAGCAAATGCCAAGGTCGCTCGTGGCGAGTTCATCAGCTGTCCCGGCTGACGCCTGAACCACCTGCCGGAGGTACGCTGTCCGCTTCTGCGTGTGTCGTTTGGTTCCGCCAGCTGACAACGCCGTTCGCAGGTTAAGAAGTTCATTCGAGGGGACATCGAGAAGGATAAGGCCTACGAGAACCTCACAGTGAACTTGTGAGCTATTTTGGCCGCCCCGGCTTTGTCATTCCTAGCTACACACAAGCTGCTTGCTACCGGCTAAGCTTCTGTGATGGCTCATATGCTATACTTAGGCCTCTGCGATAAAGTTTGACACCCTACTCCCGTGCTCGGTCACGTCTGGCGCGCAGCGTCCCCGGCAGGACCCCTGAGCTCGTGCTCTACGATGAGAATGGCGTGGAGGTGCGCCGCGCGCTTTGGGGCGGAGGAGGAGTTATCAAGGGGCATGGATGGGAATGAGGGTGGCGCCGGCGCGTGTGGTAGTGGGGTGCAAACGACAGTAAGTGACCGTGTGGAGCGTGGAACCAGGAGGCGACGCTGCCACGACGTGGGCTTGTTATCCTAGCTCTGCCACTGGCGTACTCTTGGCAAGCCTTTGTGTGCTGACCCTCACAGATTGAGCGTATGTTCGTGGACAAGCTCAAGTACGACGAGCTCCACACGTTAGTGCAGAGCAAGGGCTTCAAGCGGAGAGACCCCAGTAAGTCCTCCGAAGGGGCCGCGCATGAGCCGCCTGTAGGATCCGCCGGACCACAACACATGTTGCGATGTGTTACATGGGTGGCTGATGGTACTGGTTGCGTTTTGGAACACCTGGGTGAAGTCGTCCCTCTGCGCTTTCCTGCAGACGCTGCAGCGGCAACCACCACCGCTACCGCATCCACACGGCGTGCGCGCGCGGCTCGTCGCCTTCTCAGGGCGACAGAGGAGACCGCTTGCTAGCAGCATCAGCAAGCTAGCATCTGTAGGTGCAGACGTGGGTCGCCTTCAGTACCGTGGGTGGCCCCGTAGCCGCGTTCCCGCAAGGTATGTGTGGCGGGTCGTGCGGGTCGGCGTTCTGTTGACGGCAGAGAGCGTAACCACGTCCTCCAACACCGGGGTGGCACCGGGGTGGCACCGGGGTGGCACCGGGATGCACCAGGGGTGGCACCAATATGTGAAAGGGATTCGAGTGCCAGTACCACGCGTTGAACATGGCATCGCCGTACCTTGCACTACGCCCATGTGTTTGCAGCCTCGTCGTGCCGCGTTGGCCTTATGACGGCCGGGGCGTCCGAACTGCAGCCGCAGAGGACCCCGAAAGCCTGACCCCTGGCACATATGTGCATGAGGCGGAGAGCTTGCAACGAGGGGGCGCAGCTTAAGGAGTTGCCCACACAGACATTCTGACGGTGGACTGGGATGGGACTTGGATGACTGACGATGCAGATTAGGTCGTCGACGACTTATTGTGGGCTCAGAACGAGCAGAACAGTGCCATAGGCTTGCGGAAGACCGTGCGCGGTCAAATGCGCGGCCAAATGCACTTATGACCTGTCCCGGCGTCTGGTAGAATGGGTACCGGGACCAGGACATGTCAGCTTGACCCAGGTAGGGAGTATATGTGCCCGAGCACAGTTAGCATTCTATAAGGTAGCATGGTTGTCTCAGGGCGTTCAGGACGAGTAGGACAGGGATGCAGTTGCTGGCGCGGTACGGTATTCTGAAGAATTCTCCCGGGTCTCAGGCTGAGTGGCTCAGTGAGTTGCGCAAGTAGTTGCGTAGATCTGGTGCTGGCGCGGGCATTCTTACTGGTACCGTACGATCTCGGTAATGTACAAGCGTTGGCTATAATCTCTCAACGAGCCGGGTAGGCCCTGGCTGCAATCTGCTGGCCATTGATTGACATGAGCTGCCCAGCCGTCCTGGTCGGGGCGAGATGCCCTCTTCTGTAGTGACAGTCTACTGGAAAGGGGCGTTAGAAACCGGACATCATTGTAAGTTACAATGCAATCCGCCGCATACACCTGCACAGTCGCAGTGCTTCACATACTTGGCAGTACAATTCCTCTACCACGCCGCTCGCGCTTTGGCGCTAGACGGCGGCATCACCACGTCCTCCACCAGCCCAAGCCCCAGCTCCTTCACCTCGCGCAGCACAGCAATGATGTTGGGCACACACACCCTCCCGCCGGCCGCCCCTGCCTTGCCCTCCTGCTCCGCAGACGACGTCAGCATCAGCGGTAGCGCCGTGTGCGCCGTGTTCAGCCGCAGCGGCGCAGGTAGGAACGCATCTGGCGCCCATCGCACGCCCACCAGCCGCCCTCCCAACCCATCCACACAGAAGGTGCCCAGGTGGCCGTAGCTTCCGGCCAGCTCCGCCAACAGCCGCGTCACCGGCTCAAAGCCCACAAGCAGCTCCGGCTGCAGCTTGGAGGCGCCCTTGGCCGCAACCACCTTGTCTGGAAAGGCGCGCAAGAAAGCGCGAGCGCGCTTGGGCGGCGGCTCCAGCGGCGGCGCGTCTTCAAGCGCGTCAGAAAGCGCGTCGGGGCCGGAGGCGGGCGCGTCGAGCTGCTGCACCGCGGTGTCAGCGCCGCCGCCTTGGAGTAGGTCGCGCACCGCGCCGCCCGGTGGCAGCAGTAGCGCTGCCAAGCCCGACGCCGCTAGCGCCGCGGCCGCAGCCTTCTTCAGTGGGCCGCCGGCTGCGCTCGCCAAAGCCTCGCGGGGGCCTGCCGGCAGTGCCAGGTCGGCGTGCGGCAGCGCCTCCTTGCGCAGCAGAATGAGGACGTTGAAGTCAGCCGCGGGCGTGGCAAACACCGCGGCCCACTCGGCCGGAAGCCCAGACGGCGTTGGCAGCTGGGGACAGGCGGACGCGTACGCTGCACACGCGGCCACGGCTGCCGCTGAGGCGGCGTCCGAGGCGGAGGAGGCTGTGGCGGCGCAGCAGGGCGGCTGGAGCAGCAGCTCCAGCACGGCGGCGGAGCGGGCAGCGAGCACCGACAGGCGCTGAAGCACCGGCGCGCTCGGGCCACGGCTCGTCCTGCGCGGTCGGGAAACCACAGAGCACAATGCGATCAGTCTCTGGAACGGGGGGCATTGGACATCATCCAGCCTATGTGCGTGCAATTGTCTCTGCAATGCGATGTTGAAATGTGCCACCCTACGCCCGAAGCCGGCCCGCGCAGCGCTCTGTGAGGGTGCGCTGCGCGGGCACATGAGGGCTGGACGCCCGTGGACCTCGCGGCCCACGGTGCAGGCGGTATGATACTCTCGCTCACTTCGGAAACCGTTCGGGCCACTGACGCTTGACCCGGCAGTCCTAGTTGGAGCTTGTGCACAATGCGTTGTGGAAATGCGGTGCTGCGACAAACACCGTTGCGGTAATGGGCCACGCACCCCGGGAGGCTGCTGCTCACCAGTGGCGCGAGTCGCGGTCCCGGGGCGTGCAGATGTACAGCGCCGGCGCCTCGCCGGCCGCCCGCCGCTCCTCGAAGCGGTGTGCGAGGGCGCGGCGATCCGGCTCCTTGAGCTCGCGGGCGGGGTCCACCACCAGCGGCTTGAGCGACCAGGGCCAGCGCGCCAGCAGCTGCAGGAACCGCAGGAAGCCTGGAGCGAGACAGGGGGCAGACGAGGAGTACGGGGCACAGAATTAGGGACGTAGTCAGCATACGATGGTGTTAGCGATGTGTTGAGCTAGTGGTTGAATGTAGTTCAGTCCTTTTTAAGGTGTGGAGAGCGTGTCTCCGCCGGCGTCATAGATTGGGCGTGAGCCCTCCCCCGGCGGCTTGATTTGCCCGCCTATACTTTCGGCCGCCCTTGACACCCTGTCGCCGCTGGTGGGATTGCCTACGGCTGGGTAACACTGGACGGCCTGATGCAACCCTGTAGCCCCCGTCCCTTGCTCGGTCCCGTCCTTTTGAACATCGCCGGAACCCTCCCCCACTCAGTCTAGCTACCCAAAGGCAGTTGTGCGTACTCACCAGTAATGCGCGACCCAGGCGGCGGCCCGACCGGCACGCCCGCGCCACCAAACGCCGCCGCTACCAGCAACTCCACCGCCTGCGGGCTCACGTGGTTGCTCATCATGTGCGCCGCCACCCAACGGCCCGCCAGCCGAGCAGCCGGCGCGTACGACGCGTTGGCGCCCGCCACCTGGCTGATGAGGCCGTGGTGCCACGTCAGCAGCAGCGGGCTCTCCTCGGGACTCAGCAGCCCCGCGCCCACGCCCACGCTGGCGGCGGAGCCGCCAGCTGCCGCCAGCGCCGCCGTTGCGGCGGCGGCCAGCGCAGGTGTGGCGGCGGCAGCCGCCGCTGCGGTCGCGGCGGCGGCGCCGGAGGCGCCCGAGGCGGCAGCGACCGCCATGCGCTCGAGCATGGCCTCGTCTCGGCCGCTGTAGAGCACTAGGCGGAAGGCAAAGCCGTCCAGCAACACGTCCACGGCCTCCTCGGAGGCGGAGACGTGGTGGCCGTAGGAGGACGACAGCGAGGAGGCCAGCTGCAGACCCAGGGCCGCCTTCATCTTGCGGAAGGCGGTGGCGTCGTCCGGCCAGCGGCCTGCGGGTACGAGGGAAGGAAGAGAGGAGATACGTGAGTCGCAGGTCACGGGTTTCGGTTTGGCGGAATGGCCGGCGTGCACCGACCAGACGGGGCGCAATGGGCTGAGGAAGCGGGAGCAGGGTGCATGTGCATGGCGAAGGCATGTGTTGTTGCTGTTGCCAGCGGGCCCAGGGCTCATTGATTGTTCACCTTGATAACCATGTTGTGGGCGTCCTCCGAGAGGAGCATCCCGGTCTCTGTCAAGCTAAGTTTTTAATCACCGCCGCGGCGCTGTGCTGACTACCATGCTTGCTTGCTTGTGCTCGTCATGCATAATGCAAGGTTCCCGGTGCTCAAATCAATCATGAATGCCCAACCCATCGCGCTCAAAGCCGCTCGTTTGCAAGCAAACTCACCCGAGTTTTCGAGCGTGACCAGTACCTCCATGGGATCCAAGCAGCGCGGGATGCCGCCTGCTCCACCGTCAGCGCCCTTGCCGGCGCCCGCGCCGCCCGCTAGCGGGTGCGGCTGCGGCGGCAGCGGCGCCGTGCCCCTCGCCACGCCCGACAGCGGCTGCACGCTCACCACCTTGAGCGCCAAGCCCTCCAGTGCGCGCAGCTGCTTGCCCAGCTTCTCAGCAGCCGCTGCGGCGGCGGCTGCCGCCGCCACGTCGGCGCCGCTGCCTGCCGGGCACACGCGAGCCGACAGCGCCCAGTCCAGCGCGCCGGCGGCGGCGGCAACCGAGGCGCCGGCGGGCAGGTGCCGGGTGGCGACGTGGCGCATGATGGTGTCGGGGATGGTGTGCCGCTGGGCCTGCGGCACCTCCCAAACCGCGGTCTCCGTGATCTTGCCATCCGCCCAGCGCCGCAGCTCAGAGCGCTCGCCCCAGAAGCGCCGGAAGCGCGCCGCGGCGGGGCCGTCGTCGGCTGAAGGGCCCACATCGACCAACCGGCACGCAAGCAGCGGATCCAGCACCGCGCCCACCCAGATGGGGATCGACCCGGATTCAGAATCCGGGCTGGCATCACTGTCATCGTCGGAGTCGGATGCGCGGCTGGTTCCAGCCAGCGGCACGAGGCCGCGCGCGAGGTCGTCTGGCTGGGCGGTGGGGCAGGTGGGGCGGCGCAGCACGCGCACGATCTTGGCTCGGTCCGTCAGGGCCTGGCGAGCCAGCTGCTCGAGCTGGGCCTCCTGGTCCCTGCGCAGCGATGAACAATGCGCGGGAGCGGGAAAGGGTTAGCTAAGCGGGTGGCAAGGGTTCAGCGTTGCTATGCGGGAGTGCATATGCGCAGGATGGTGGTGGTGCTGTGTGCTGTGTGCAAGTTGCTGGCCGGAGCTGCATCAGCCCTCAGTCAATAAGCGGAAAAGGCCCCATGATTTTGAGCGTCGGTTCGCATATGTCTCGATCACTGGGAGATGCCTCATTGCCCCGGCCAGCTAGCAGTAGATCGTGCATGCGTGCAAAGTATGACATGAGTTCAATGCAGCGGCGAACTTGACGTGTCAAGCGACGGCAATGGCGGCCCTCAGTCAATAAGCGGAAAAGACCCCATGCTTTTTAGCGTCGGTTCGCATATTTCTCGATCACCGGGCGCCTGTCGCCGTCGCCTTTACCTCAAGCTGTGCTATTTTACATGCCCCCCCAAAGCTTCGTCCCGACCCCGAACTACGGCCACAGTCCATGCCTCACCTTGACAGAGCCCGGTCTCGGCACAAGCTGCTCCCTCCGTTGCTGCCCTCCTCGTCCGCACCGGCATCCGCGGCCCCCGCAGAGGGCGCCGCCGGCCAGGGCCAGTGGGCCGCCGGCGGCAGCCGCACCGCCCAGTGGTAGTCAAACGCGGCGGCCGGGCAGGCAGGGCTGAGGAACACACTGCCAAACGCCTCATCAGGCTCCGCTGGCGCGTCCAGCATCGCCAGGGTGCGCCGCGCCACGTGCTGCGCGTGCGCCAGCCCGCCCTTGGTCATGTGAGCCGCCACGTTTGCAAAGCCCGTAAAGTCCACAAACACCACCGAGTGCTGCGCCTTGAAGGCCGACACTGGCGGCGCCGCCGCCAGCTGCGCCGCCGGCACGCCCGCGGCCTGCAGCGCCGCCTGGTGGCGGGCTAGCACCAGACCCTTGGACCAGGCGGAGGCGTCGGCCAGCAGCGCCAGTGCGGCGCGGAAGGCCTGAAGTGCGCTCATGGCGCCCGCCAGCTTGTTGCGCTCCGCCAGCAGCAGCACCAGCATGGACAGCACGCAGCCGTCCAGGCAGCCGCCGGCGGCGCCGCCGAAAGCGGTGGCGGCGGCCAGCGCGCCGGAGGCGGCAGTGACGGCGGGCTTGGCAGCGGACGCAGGAGCGGAGGCGGCGTCGGAGGAGAAGGGAGGCGGCGGCGGCATGAGGCCGTGCTGACGCGCCCAGACCTTGAGCAGGAGCAGCGCGTCGCCCAGGTGGCCGGCCGAGGGGCCGGACACCACCTCGCGCAGGCGGGCGGCGTGCACCGGCAGCAGCATGTCCATGAGGATGCCCGCGTTGTAATGCGGCGTGGGCAGCCCCGCCTGCTGCTGCTGGTCCTGCCCGTTGGTGGCGGCGGCTTTGGTGGCGGCGGGCTTCGCGGAGGCGGGTGCGGTGGCGGCGGTGGTGGTGGGCTTGGCGTGCGCGCGCACGCCGTTGCGGTCGGGCGCGAGGCGAGGCAGCGCGAAGGTGGTGGCTGCCAGCGCCGGCAGCAGCCGCAGCCGGAAGCCGTCGGCCTTGGCGGGGGCCAGCAGCAGCGCGGGGCGGGACGGGTCGCCGTGCAGAGCCTCAAGCCGCTGCTCGCCAAACAAGCTGTAGCTGACGTCGCGCAGGTGGTGTGCTACCGCCACGAGGTACACAGCGCGCCGCGCGTGGTAGCGGTAGTTGAGGTGGGCCTTGGCGGTTAGGAAGTCAGTTGGCAGTTGCAGTGCCACGTCAACGGTGGGGCAGGGCCGCACGGCGGTGCGGGCGGCGTAGCTGCCGACCACGGTGACGGCGGAGGGCGGCTTGATGGTCAGGCTGTCCTGGTGTTGGGGGCGCAGGGGGGCAAAGGAGCGGGGCGCAGAAGGGGAGGGCGCGGGTGAGGCACGCACGCTCCACAGCGTTCCGCACGTGTGGGCTGTAAACAACCGAAACATTTCTTCTACCTTAAAACCAAAGCTCAGATGCACCCATGCGGGGCTGCGCTTACCTCGGCCGTGAGGCCCAGCGCCTCCACAAAGCCCTTGGCGACGCTCATGGGCACTTCATGCTCGGGCATGGACATCAGCGCCTCCTTCAGCCGCGCCAGCACCGCCTCAACGCCGGAGCCCTTGCCGTAGGCGGCGCGGGTTTCTCCCAGCAGCTCATCGGTCTGGGGATGCGGAGCAGGGGAGAATGGCAGTTGAGCATAGGGTAGCACGCGGTGGCGTTGGACAGAGTGACGGCAGGCTGTCGACATCTTTGCTTCAGGTATTGCTCAACTCTCATCCAACCGGCCCAAACCCCATCCTTCAAACGAAGATGCTCACCTCCATTTGCAAGATCGCTGCATCAGAGGTCCCGGTCTGCATCATTAGCGCCCCGTCGGCGACCAGATTGCCGACATGTCTCCCGGCGGCGGCGGCGCCGCTGCTGGGTCCGGGTCCCGCCGGCTGCTGCCGCCGCGCGGCCTGCTTCAGGCGAGCAGCGTCAGAAGGCCCGTCGTCGTCATCATCGTCACCCTCCACGTCCTCGTCGCCCTCGTCCATGTCATCTTCGCCCTCGCCGACATCCTCCAGGTCCTCGCTCCCGAGCCCCGCCAGGTCTCCATCACCCATATCTTCATCACTGATGCCCTCGAAACCATCGGACGCTTCCACATCGTCGTCGTCGAACTCCGGAGCCGCCGGGGCAGCCGCCGGCTTTCGCTTTGCCGGCATGCCGCCTCTGTGTCCTTGGCAAGATTTGTTGTATCGTTAGCACGACATGCTCGGTAGGCAAATTGTCAGCCGGGTGCTTCAGTGCTCAGCTCGAGTGCAGCCAAGCTGTCACTGCACACACAGTCCTTGTGCGTGCCCCTCAGCGAAAGTATAGTTACACGAGTTTCTATGATACAGGAATAATGTTAGCAGACGACAGGACAAGGCTATGGGGAGCAGGAGCCGTGCGCCCATCGTTCGATCCCCATTGCTTCCCTAGTTAGCTGCTTGCTAAACTGACCACTGTCTCTATTATCTTGAATGTGCTGTAGGATAACATTTGGGGAGGCCAGCGCGAAATAGCACCGAGCAACTATGAAAGGCCGTTGGGCGGAGCGCTTTGCTTTCTTGTTGCTCTCAGCCTTCCTAATCCTTGCATCATTGTTGCAAGCGTCTGCAAGAGGAGATGAGTGCTTTGGCCCTGTCGTGGAGCTGGACGCAGATGGCCAGGGCCCAAAGTTCGGTGTGCTTGGTGGTTTCGGCAGCAATTTGACGGAGCCCCTTGTATCGCTAAAGCTGGTAGCAGCGAATCCGGCGGACGCGTGTGGCGAACTGGCGGGAGCACTGGCTGGTGAGGGCGGGGGCCCCTCACACTTGCGTGTCGAAAGGTCTGCGCGTGACCTATCGCGTCCATGGGGCCCCGAATCAACTATATGCAGCGCAATGCAAAAGTGGGCACGCACGAAAGTGGGCACGCGATGCATAAATGGGCACGCACTTCCTGCCTGATCTCAACACCGTTGCCGCTTACCAGCCCCTTCTTCCACGGGCGCAGGCGCGGCGGTGATTGTGGTCCGCGGAAACTGCACCTTCACGGAGAAAGCCGCCGCCGTACAGGCCGCGGGGGGCGCCGCCATGCTGCTATACGACAGCCAGGTCGGCGGCTGCGTCACCATGGGTGAGCCGCCGTGCCGGGGCCGTCGTGTGCTCTGCCGCGTGTGTGGTGCCCGCTTCCTCGCCAGGCACACCAGAGTGATGCGCCACGCGGATTCCTGCCACAATGTAAATCATGGCTAAAGTGGTGACCTGCGCTTGGAATATGACTGATAAACCATGGAAGACGTGTTAGACGTCCGATTTGCGCCCCCTCCACAGGCTTCGAGCCCAACGCCACGTCGAGCCTGACGCTGGCGGCCGTGTCCATTCCGCACGAGCTGGGGCTTCAGCTGCTGGGGCTGGTGGCTGGTGGGGGCAGCGCAGGCGGGGCCGGCGAGGCGCGCGTTTCGCTGCGGCGTGTGTCCGTGCCGCTGGTAGACTCGGGCGCGGTGCTGCTGTGGGTCCTGGCGGTGAGTGGTATACGGTAACAAGAAGGGGTCGCTTTGTTGGGGCGCTTGTATCCCTGCTCTCTGTTTGGCGAGCCGCGCGGATTGTGTGAGCCCTTCCTCTCGCTGTCGCTTTGTCCTGCAGGTGGGCACCGTCATTGCTGGCAGTGTGTGGGGCGGCCTGGACCACCTGACGCACCGCCGCACGGCAGAGGACCAGGTAGGTAGGTGGGAGGGTTACATTCATGATTTGATAAGAAGTGAAGGAGGTTGGGTGGGGGCCAGGTTCGGGCCTGGGAGGAATGCATGTCAGGCTACAGCCGCACCTCGGTGGCCGGACCGCTGGCTTTGGGCGGGCAGGGTCGCGGCCGTATGGTACAGCGCATGCAGCGGACCAACCGGCCCTGCATTGGCCCTGTGACCCTCTCCCCTGCAGGCCCCACTCATCCACGCCGCCCACAAGCCGGCCTCGGCTGAGACGGTTGACCTGACCCCCAGGGCGGCGCTGGCATTTGTGGGCCTGGCCAGCTGCATGCTGCTGCTGCTCTACTTCGTGCTCAACAAGGCCTTCTTCTACGTACTGGTGGGGACGGGGGGCCAGTTGCTTGGGGCTCGTGGCTGGGGGCGAGCAACACGTGCAGTGTGTAATGCACGTGGTGCCAATGCAATATTGCGCTCGTTATCATACTACAACACCAGGTCCCATGCAGACGGGTTGCCGATTGGCCGTGCTGACCCCCGCACTGTCGTGCCGCCCCCTCCCCCTTTCTGTCCCTGGTTCCCGTCTACAGCTGGTGCTGTTCTGCGTCGCCTCGGTGCAGTCCCAGACAGTGCTGTACGCGGCGGCGCTGGCGCAGCTGCTGCCGCCGGCGAGGAAGAACGCACACGTGCAGGTCAGTGGCCGGGCAGCGGCAGTGGCGGACACACGCCGCAATGCCCCGGACGTGTGCGCAGCCACTTACGCACATGTCTTACGTGCATTAACATAACGCATGGGTACTTATGATACACTGCTGTATGTGGTTCTCACCTTGCAATCCCGCCACCGTGTCGCCCCGCGTCAGCTGCCCTGGCTGGGCGCCACGCCGCTGACGGTGGTGGCCACGCTGCCGCTGGCGGTGGCGGTGGCGGCGGTGTGGGCGGTGTGGCGCAACTCGGCCTGGGCCTGGGTGCTGCAGGACCTGCAGGTGGGTGGGCGGGCAGGCGGGCGGGAGGGAAGCTGGCATTACTCGCATGTCATGCAAACTGGCGGAGCTTGCAGTGGCAGTGGCAGTGGCCGCACAGGGGTCGCCACGACAGGGCTCCGTAGGTGGTCAAGCCTTACCAAGCGGGGCAGCCATTTACTCTGCTCATTTTCTGGACGCATCCCGCCCTGACCGCCTATGCGTCTCCGGGGCTTGCAGGGTGTGGCGCTGATGCTGCTGGTGCTGCGCACGCTGCGTGTGCCCAGTCTCAAGGTGGCGTGCATCCTGCTGCCCGCCTGCCTGGCCTACGACGTGTTCTGGGTCTTCATCCAGCCGCTGCTGTTCGGCGGCGGCGAGTCGGTCATGGTGCACGTGAGTGCCGCGTGAGGGGGGGGGCCGGCCGCGGCGCAGGGCGCAAGGGGCTGCGCGACATGGAGTGAACGGGGAAAGCGGTTCTGTGTGTCTCTAAAGAGGGAAGGAGAGCTATGTTGTGGCACTGGGAGCAATCGGGTGGCCGCCTGGCCGACTGTACGCACGGCGCGGCCTCCACCCTGCCCCTCCCACCCCAGTGTCTGTACACCTCCAGAAGCGTCCCCCAAAACTCACACGCCTCCACCATTATCCCTCTGTCCACAGGTGGCGCAGGGCGGCAGCAGCGGCGAGTACATCCCCATGCTGCTGCGCGTGCCGCACTTTGGATTCGGCGGCCTGGCCGGATACTCGCTCCTAGGCTTTGGAGATGTCATCCTGCCCGGCCTGTTGGTCGCGTACACACGCCGAGCGGACCTAGACCTGGGACTGGCGGTGGGCGCCAGCGCCTCCGCCGCCGCCTCCATACAGTACTTCCTCAAGGTCTCGTACTTTCCGTACGCCGTGCTGTCGTACGGCGCGGGGCTGTGCCTGACGTACGCGGCGCTGGCGTTCTCCTGGTTTGGCGACCAGGGCCAGCCCGCGCTGCTGTACCTGGTGCCCTGCACGCTGGGTACCGTGCTGGCCTTGGCGGCGGCGCGCGGGCAACTGGGGCTGTTGTGGCGTGGCGCGCATGGGCCCGGAGGGAGGCTGGGCGCGGGAGACCACGACTCGGACGCAGGGGAGGAGGGGGCTAGGTTGGCAGGTGCTGGGCTAGGGGGAGCGGGCGGGGGAGGCGTGGTGGGGAATGGGGCGGGCCAAGTGGGGCCACTGGCGGGGCTGGCGGCGGGTGTGGCGGACGAGGATGGGGATGTGGAGGCGGGCGGGCGGGGTATAGGCCGCGCGCACCGGAGCTCGAGCGCGGTGAGCGCTGCGGCGCGCGCGAGAGGGTGATTGCAACGGCGTGGAGAAGACGCGGCCGTGGAGAAGACGTAGTGAGTAGCTCAGTGACTGTGTGTGAGCTGCAGGTACGTATGATTCGTGTATTGCCCCATAAGGCCTAGGGCGTCATCCTGGTGCCGAGTTGTTGGACGGTATGGGCAAGGGTCCTGTGCGGGGCCGTGTGCTTTGTGCCATTCGCCACATGGGCACCGTGTATCGGTCTATGCAATTCATAAGTACAGCTTTCTGTAACGCTATTTCCTTATGTTAGCGCCTACAAGACGCATGGGGGGAAACCGAACGGCGAGCAAAGTCAACACAGTAATGCACGAACGTTCGACGTCGACTCTGAGCCCGGTCCCGCGTTGAGCTTGGACATCGCTAATGACTGCAATCCTCATGCAGCGACTGGCGCTAGTGTGTGTGCAAGCGCCACACGTTTTTTGGCCTTGACAGCCTACCATGAGTGTCTTAACGGATTTGGACATTGTGTCCTTGGTATGGAAAGGGCTCCAGCGTGATGACCAGCTCGCACAGCTGCTGGAGGACCCAACGCGGTTCGCATTTCGACTTGTTGAGCTGAGCCCGCGAACCTTTGCCGGCGCGGCGCCATTAGAGGAGTACTATCGGCGGAAGCGACACATTCTGATGCTTTGGATTGTGGCTCTGGGTGAGTTGGTGTCGGCTGGGTCGGCAAGCGACACGACGCTGGGTCGGTCTGTGACAGAGTCTCGTTGACGCCCCTTCCAGCGCTATATGCGGCACCCGTTTTGGTAGATCGCCCACATGCAGCGTTCCCCTGACTTGTCGTCCACAGACGGACAACCCGAGCCTCGCCTGGCCGCGGTGCGGAGCCTGCGTCTGGCACAATCTGAGGGCCGGGCCGCGCCATCAGGCGCCTCTGAAGGCGGCAAGGGCGGCAGCGGGGGCGGCGCAGCCGACCCGTCCCCCGTCCTGCAGCAGGTGGAGGAGTGGCTGAAGCGGCCGCACAGGTGGAGCGCGGCGGGGGCGGTCGCGAACGGCGGGGGCGCGGGCGGCACGGAGGCGGACGGCGGCGCAGCGGGCCTGGCACGCAGCCTAGATACTGCGGCAAGCAGCCTGAACCATGCGGTAAGCCGCAGGGCCGGCTGCGAACGTATGGGCGCGTGAGGATGTCAATGGGAGTGAGGTGCGGCGGCGTCGATGCCGGTACTGGTAGGCTTACACCATCGCTGCCCGCCAGGCGGCAACGCTTGTGCCCATGTGGTCTCCATGCTCCGGCTGCGCTACCTGACGGTCCGCGTTTGTTCCCACATGCGCATGGTTGCATATTTGCCCTTTGCGCGCGCAGCTGGTGGTGGTGGCGGCACAGGCGGCTGAGGAGCTGTGTCGGGAGGCGCCGGGGCTGCGACTGCGACTGCGCCTCAGCGGCGTGTCGCGACCACTCATGTCGTACCTAGACCTGGGTGAGCGGCACCGGGGGAGTGTTGCAAAGGGAAACAACAAGTGCGCGCACGCCCATTGCGATGAACGGGGCAGTATGTGCCCGCGCACCAAGGACTGATCCATATACCATGGAGGCGTGGGCGTGTGGTTGAAAGCCTCATCAGAGGGAAGAGACGGGTGGAGGAGATGTTGGGCGAGCTTGCTGCCGCCTGCCCCGAGCGAGTTTGCAATGGAAAATCGTGCCTTCCACCTGTTATTGCTTCTGCGCCGCAGCGTCACCGCTGCTGCTGCCTGGCGGCGGCGGCGTGGAGCGGCCCAGCTCGGACGTGGTGGTGGCGGGCTGCGCGGGGGCGCTGGCAGCGCTGACGGCGCTGGCGGGGGACGACCCGGGCCGGATGGAGCTGGCGTCACAGGGGGTGGTGCGCAGGTGCGCCTGGTGGCAACAAACGCAACAAACGCAACAAGGCCCGACGGGTAGCTGTTTGGGCAGCGCCCGGGGTTAGCTTGGGGCGGCGGGTGGACGTGTGGGGGAGGGGCCGTCGTGGCAGCGCTGCAGCTCAGGCGGAAGGGACTCACGCGCACGCCCCCACTTGCCGTGTGCTTGTGGGCGCAGGTGTGTGCGCTGGCTGGGCGATGCGGCTAACGGGCGGCGCCCGCGCGTGTCGTGCTGCGCGGCCCAGCTGCTGGGCGAGCTGTGTGTGCTGGACGTCCCGCGGGCGCAGCTGGCCACCAAGGACGGCATGGAGGTGAGTGCGGTGGGGGTGCGGCGGGCGGCGGAGAGGAGAAAGGGGCGAGTGAGTGTACGCGTGTGGCCTTCGCAGAGTTGCGGCGTAAAAGACTCGCTATGTCTCCAAGGCAAAGATGCAGCTGGACACCTTTGCCATGCACAGAGACGCATGCATTTGTATGTCTGTCTATCGTCAACATACAGCCTCCCATACAAACCTTCTGCTCTGCTTTGCAACACAGGCTCTGCTGCACGCGCTGGACGCAGCGAGCGCCGATGAGGCGAGCCAGGGCGCCATTGTGCGCTGCCTGTCAGCACTGTCGGCGGGCGCCTCGCCAGCCGCCTCCGCCGCATTCAAGTGAGCTTTTGAGGGCTGGACAGTGGCACGACAACGGAAAGCACAGGGCACCTGCCGGGCCAGCGCTGCTCTTGTTCACAGACATGTTTCCAGGGTCTCACGGACCTGCGTATGCGCGCACGGCTGCAGGGAGAGCGGCACGCTGCCGGTGCTGCTGCGGCTTCTCAGCAATGCCGGCCCCCGCACCGAGGCCACGGGTCACGCGGCGCAGGCGCTGGCACAGCTGTCAGCGCTGCAGGTGCGGACTGCAGGTTGCGTGATGGAATCCAGCGCCTGCAGCAGGGCTAACGATGCCATACCAGGCCACATACCTGTGCCCGACCCTGTGCCTCGATGACGGCAAACTTGAGCCCACACGATCCGAACTTACCGTACGGTATCTCACAAGCTGTCAGCGCGCTTGCACTGCACCAACCGGCGCACCTCACCGCATGCGATGCAGTTCGCCAAGGAGGAGCTGCTGCGTGTGGGCGCCGTGGCCTCGCTACTGCGCTGCCTGGCCGCCGGCCCCCAGTCGCCCGTGGCGCACGCGGCGGCGCACACGCTGGGCAACATGTGCGGCCACGAGGCCACGGGGCGCGAGATCCTACGCATGCAGGGGCCCACCAGCATGCAGGTGATGCATGTGCGGGAGAAGGGCAGCAGACCGCGGAAGGGGGGAGGCAGGGAAGCAGGGGCGAAGGCAGCAAAATGCGAAAGGAGGAGGCAGGGAAGCAGGGGCGAAGGCGGTGCAGGGATCCGCAGTGGGCTAAGAGGAGGCACTGTTGACGTCGTCGGGCTGCGTTCCGTCCTGTGTCGGTAGCCTCGCTGTGCGCTAACTTGTGGGGGTCTCGGTCTCATTTGATCGTGTGTGAGCTAGGATTGGAATTACAACCATTACAACCACCATTGCCACCACCACAGGCGCTGCTGGGCCTGCTCCACGGCGGCATGGGCCCCGCCACACCCATGGCGCTGCGGGTGGTGGTCAACATGGCGGCGCACCCCGCCCTGCGCCCCGGCCTCATCAGCGCAGGCGCGCTGGACGCGCTACTGCCCTTCCTTGGCGTCAAGGCCAGTCCGCACTGGGCCTCGGGCAGCGAAGCCGGTTCGCCCCCACTCTCAGCCGGAGGCTCGCCGCGCTCACCCGCCGCAGGCGCGGCGTCGCCAGGGCTGGACGGCCCGGGGTCTGCGGGCGTGAGCGGGGGGCTGGTGGCGGGCGGCGGGTCGCTGTTGGTGGCAGGGGTGGAGGACGAGGGCGGCAGCCCGCATGAGCTGGCGCTGCTGGCGCTGGTGCGCTGCATGGCCATCAGCGGCGTGGGCGGCCCCGCGGCGCAGGGCGCGCTGCTGTCGGTACCCGTGCTGCAGGTGCTGCTGGAGGCGGCGGCCGCGCCGCTGCCGCAACTGCCGTCAGCAGCGGCGGTGGGAGGGTTGGTCGGGATGGCGGGATCGGCGGGAAGCGGCGGCGGGGTGCGTGGGTTGCAGGTGATGGCGCCGGCGGCGGGAGAGGGCACGTCGGGGGCGTCACTGCCGCCGTCGGTGGCGGTGGTTGTCGAGGCGACGGAGGTGAGGCACGTGGAGCGGTGCAAGCACGGGCTGCTGCTGGGGTGCTCTCCTTGCCTGGGTGTGTGGCGCTGCGGATTCAAGCGGCTCTATGTCATGCCACACCTCCATCGCACGTCCGGGGCTGCGGCTCCCAGCGCTAATGCACCCAAGCCTTGCGTCCTTTCCGCCCTCCGGTGCTATTTTCGTTGAACGCCGCTGTGCACTGCTGCTCATCTTGCGCGCCCACAGACGCTGGCTGACCTGTCCAGAGGCTCCGCGGGCGCACTGCGCATGCTGGAGGTGCAGGCGCACCTGGTGCTGCTGCAGCGGCTGCTGGCAATCATCGTGAGCGACCGCGGGAGCCGGGCGGGGCTCGGGAGGGGCAGGGATGAAGAGATGGGCAGGCAAGGAGCGTGGGGCAGGGCCTAAGACCTGTGGGTACATGAGGTGCAAGCCACCGCGCTCACGTGGTTGCTTGCGCCATCCGCAAGGAATGGATTCAGGAGCATCGTGGGACACGGCTTGACCTGGCCACAACTTCATCCTCCCCTCCGACCGTCCCCATCCACCGCCCCCAGGCCGCGGCGCCCGGCGCCCAGGTGGCCTCTCTGGATGGATTGCCGCGGCGCCTGCTGGATGCCTGCGTGCGCGGCATGGCCAACGTGAGTGCCGCCGTGTGAGCGCCCGGGCCATGCGGCCTGGTCCGGCTGTGCCCGCCCAGTGCACCAGCGAGTACCAGGGTGTTGTTGCGGGACTGATGCCGCCGACTGCGCGCTCGGCTGGCATGCTGCTCAGCATCGGCAACCTACGCTCCAGTCTGTTCGAGATCTTGGCGATTAAATTATCACACACACAGACACACACATACACACATCTATGTACACACACACACACACACACACACACACACACACACACACACACACACACACACACACACACACACACACACACACACACACAAGCTCACCGACGTGCCGGCATGCGCAGGTGTCCATGGCCGTGCCCGCCCACCCCGACCTGCGGCTGGCCCGGGTGCATGAGGCGCTGCTGCACGTGCTGCTGGCCTTCGGAGTGGCCGTCAAGCCGGGCGTATTGGCGCTGCAGGCGAGTGGAGCAGGGGGCGGGACGGGCGGGGAGGGGCGGCGCGTCTGGGAGTTGAGTCTATGGAAGGACAGCGACCGCGGATGTCTGGTGCCGCGAAATCTGTGTCACCACCGTAGTCCATCTGTGTTGCCCCGCCCCTCTCCTATGCTCCGGAAATCTGCGTCTCGCTTAACAGGCGCTGTGTGCGCTGGCCACCGACTCCAACTGCGCCCGCGACCTGCTGTCTCTGGGCCTACTGCCGCCCGTGGTCAAGGCGCTGGAAGGACTGGCGGCCGCACAGCACCTGAGGCGGGGCAGCGTGCCCGCCTCGTCGGCAGCGACACCCGGCGCGCCCGGAGGCCCTGCAGACCCGGCGGTGGCTGCCGCGGGGGCGCGGGGCGGCGGGGCGCTGGGAGTTGGGCCGGTGGACGGCTCGGCGACTGCGTTTGCGGCGACTGCGGCGACGGGTCGGATCCTGGGCGGGGGCTGGCACTCGCCGGCTGTGGAGTTGGAGGTGGCACACCTGCTGGGGCTGCTGCTGCAGGTGAGCTGGGGCTGGCGGTGTGGTGGTGGTGGTGGTGGTCAGCACAAGCGGTGCAGCGGATGAGGAGGTGGAAACGGGCCTCCTGAGCTCAGTTACAAGGGCCCAGCACCGTCCATAGCATCAACAGGGCGCGCCAATGACGTTGAGGCATGACTTGTACGGGCCGAAGTTATGCCCCCGAGCTCACGCCATCTTGTACTGCCGGCTACCCCTTCCCTCGCAGAACATCTCCGCCCACAAGGCGCTGGCCAGTCGGGCAGTGGAGGGAGGCGCCGTCAAGGCCATTTGCGAGGTGGGGTACTTGGGCGCGGGTACGGCCTATGCATTGGGTACGACTGCGGATAGCACCAACCTCCTAGCCATGATGACGGACACGCGTGCCCACGTGTACGGCTTGCAAGGACCCGTTCTCAGTCCAAAGCCAAACCGTAAAACTCATCATACCCACTCGCCCCGCCGCCTCCCCGCCGCCTCCCCGCCGCCTCGCTGCGTTCAGTGGCTGGGCGCGTGTGCGGTCAACGGCGACGTGGAGGGCGCTGTGCTGTGCTGCGCCACGCTGTGCCTGCTGGGCGACGGCGACCAGGCGGCCCTGGCGGACGTGGTGCGGTACGACGGCATTGACCTGCTGGTGGACATGCTGCACCCCAGGTGAGGGCGGGGGAGGCAGGGCAGGGCGGGGGCGGGCAGGCTGAGGTGGTGAGGAAGGCACGGCCTGCAACACCGCCCGCAAGCCACAAAATTGAACAGTACCGTAGGTTACGATCCTTAAAGTCCGAACAGCAGGCGCGCCTTGTGCGTGTTTACTGTGTATGTCTTTCCCGCTGCCGCCACCAGCTACGCCCGCACGATGCTCGCATCTCCGCCACCGCCCACACACCCCGCCCGCTTCCCCCTACCTCCACACGCACAGGTGGGCCACGGCCGCGCTGGTGCCGTCCACGGTGGCCTCCGCTGTGGCGGTGGCGTGCCGCTGGGGTGCCTCCGCCCAGGCCTTCCGCATGCGCGGCGGCATCCCCGGGCTGGCAGACATGCTGCTGGGCGCGCACGGGCTGGCCTGCTGCCGGCCGGTGGTGAACGCAATCCGGGCGCTGGTGGCAAACGACCCGCCGTCCCTGCGCGAGATCAGGTGAGTATCGTGATACAACCTCTATCCCATCTTCCCTATATCAGGGTTGGAATGACTCGCAAGTAATAGGCCCTGTTGGGCCGGCGCTTTTGGGGTCATTCTATAGTTCACGACAGTGAGCAGGGTGCGAGGGGCCGGGTGCGAGGACTTTTGGAGGAGGGCGCCATGACACGTGTGCGCGGAGGCGCAAGCGCGTGCTGTCTGCGGCCCTGTGCCGCACCCCGCTCTCCTGCCTAGCTCACTCGCATGCTTCGCACGGTCGTCTAGTCCTTTCAACCCTCACTGACGGAGCAGACTCCTCACACATACCCTCCTGCCCAGCTACCTCCTTACCTGCCTGGCCGCCTGTTCCCAGGACCACCAACACGGTGATTGCGCTGGGCACTCAGCTGCAGCTGCTTCCCAACAACGACCCGCGCTCCGGCCTCATTCGCGACCTGCTGCGGCTGCTGGGCGAGGACCCCGACACAGCCATGCGCCTGTCCAACACAAAGAACACATCCGCACTAGCCTCCGCACACGCGCTGTCGCGCTGCGATTCCATGGACGGTGGCGGGCCCGGCAGCGCCGCCCCGGGAGGTGGCGGCAGCGGCGCGGCTGGCGCCAGTGGCGCTAGCGCTGCTGGGAGCCACCATCATCACCACCGGCACCATCACCATCACGGGCATCACCACCACCATGGCAGCGCCGGCGGTGGGGGCCCGCCCATGCGGGTGAGTGGCAGTGGCGCCAGCGGCTACAGCAGTGGTGGCGGCGGCCGCAAGCATCGCAGCCCGCACCATCACTCGCATCCTAACCAGCCGCACGGTTCGCTGACCCCCGGTCTGGGGGCTGCCGTCGCCGGCTTCACCAGCGACAGCAGCGGCGGCGCTGGCCGCATGCAGCGGCGGCGCACGTCACAATCGCTGGGGCTGGGTGATGGCGGCGGCAGTGGTGACTGGTCGCCACTAAGCACGCTGGGCCCTGCGGTCGGCGGCATGCTGTCCCTCGCGGATATGCTGGGCGACACCAGCTACAAGTCATTGCGGCGGGCCAGCCTGAAGCAGGTGGGTGGTGCACCGTGTTGGGTAAAATGCAGCTGGCAAGCCTGTGATGTGCAGCCACGGCCGTCGCGGCCATGACGGCGGCAGGTCCAATCAGACTGCGCGAATCAGCACGGCCCTGCCATGTGTCTTACCGCGAACACCGTAGTTGTATTTATGTATGACACTATGACAGACAGAAACATGCGCGCCCCGTAATGCGTCGATCCTTACCTGTCTGTTTGTGCGTTTGTACATGTGTGCACAACGCAGCTGGCCAAGCGACTGGACGGTGACGACTTCAGTGACGCGGAGGACGACGTGGAGGACTACATCGCCGGTCTGGAGGTAACAGCGGCGGGAGGGCGGCGGGGTGGCAGGGCAGGGTGAGGGTGGGGCTGGATTGTGTGGGTGGTCCCGCCCATGGAGAAACACACGTATGGACTGCTTGCTGGGGTGGAGTGCCGGGTGGAGCGTGGGTAGGGGAAGGCTGGAAAGCGCTGGCAGCAATTTGGTCTTATGCACGGCTTGGCCGCGGTCCCCGTGCTTGCAGAATGACCCGTCGTCCTCAGGGGAGCAGGGGCCTGCAGCAGCTGGCCAAGCTGACGCGGCCGCCTCACTGCCGCCGGACCTAGGCCTGCAGCAGGAGCCGGCGAGCCAGCCGCAGTCGCAGTCAGCGGCATCAGAACCGGGAAATGGAGGCGATGTGGGAGCAGGCAACAGCGCAGGGGCCGGGCCCAGCACTGCGGCGGCAGCGTCTGTGCCGGCAGCCCCAAGCCCCTTCACCACGAATGCCGCCTCGCCCGCGCCCTCGCCGACACCGGGTGCTGCATCGCGACCAGCACAGTCCCCATCCACACCATCCCGACCACCAGCACCTGCATCGCACCAGCCGATGTCGCTACCGCCGCCTCAGACACTGGCGCTGACAAAGGCCGCGGCGGCAGGACTTGGAGCAGGAGGAGCTACCTCGGGTTCGGTAGCCGGCACCTCGGCCTCAGAGGAGGACGCTGTCGACGTGGCATCGCTGTCAGAAGCGACTTTCATCAAGGCGCCGCCCCCTGTGGCTCCGCCCGTTCCCACCGCGCCGCACTCCTCCCCGGTCCAACTGGCGCCGCCTCTCGCTGCCACGGCAGGCTCACAGCCGCAGCCCCAGCCCTCACTGCGGCTGCAGGCTCCGGCACCCTCGCCGACACTGGACGCAGCTGCGGCCGAGTACGCGGCGGCGATGCGGCAGCAGCATGCGGCGTTGGAGGGACAGATCACGGAGCTGCGGCAGCAGCTGGAGGCGCAGCAGCGGGCCATGGCCGAACAGCAGCTATTGCAACAGCAGCAACCGATTCCAATGCAACAGCAGCAACAGAACTCCGCGGCGGTCCTCGTACAGGCACCGCTTCAGACCGGGAACACAGCTGCCGACGAGCATGCGGCTGCGCTGCGGTGGGAGCAGGAGCAGCGCCGGCAGGCGGAGGAGCGCTGGCAGCAGGAGCGGTTGTGGGAGCAGGAGCAAGAGCAAGAGATGCAGCATAACGCCCAGCAGCAGCAGCAGCAGCAGCAGCAGCGGCGCAACCCCGTCTTCAGCACGCTGGCCGCGGTGAACCCACTGCGGCTGTTCCGGCGGGGCCCGAAGCAGCAGCAGCCGGTGCCAGTCCCTACCCCAAATGCGGCAGCATCGGCATCACAGGAGCAGCCGGGTGGTTCGTCCCGTCAGTCGTTCCAGGTGCGCCACCGAATCTAGCTGGTCGCCTACGTGGGTAGTCTAGGTAGTGGGTAACCTCACCCCGCGGTAGGGCAGCCCGAGTACCGGTATACAGAATAGCGCCTGCCGTGTGTCCTGCCGTCCCTCGTAACCCCGCCTGCCCTGCTGAACCCCTTCCTCCCGCCCTGCCTTGCAGTTGGATGGCGACGAAATTGTATTCTGGGAGTCCCGGCAGTCCTGAGGCGGGCGGCAGTGCCGCAGCTGCTCACGAGGAGCCAGCGCACAGTGCTGACGGTCTGCAACACTGCATCATGGAGTGGCATGTAGCGGGGCAACCAAGCACCGGCCAACGTGCATGAGTGGGAATGTGAACCTTGTAGCGAAGCACATTGGCAAGTAAGCGGTGTGCGCGCGTGCGTGCATAAGCAAAGCACTACAGCGGCAATGTAAGTATATATGTTGCTCAAGGGCTGATATGGTTGGAATGGCTGGGGAAAGATAGTAACCTTGCAACTTCATCTTGGCGTGCGCATTGGCGAACCTGATTTTGTTTGTTACCATGCCTTGATCGTCGTGTGTGCTACGGACGTCATATGGAAGGGCGGATAGAAGATGCCGATATAACCCAAAGGACACATACGGACTTGCGGACGGGAAACCGTCTGCAGGTGCTGCCTGCCAAATGCTATGATGGTGTGAATGTCAAGCATAAGGGCAAAGTTGACCGAATACGGTACATTGGGTTGGTTGTGGGAGAGCACACGGTGTACGGCTTAATATGAGCTGCAAAGTTATTAACCGTCCATGCTTGCTGTACTGGTGGTCTAGCCGGTACGGCTTGGGGCATTTGTGCGGGAGTCTGGGAGGCAACGAGGAAACCCGCGGAACTGACTGTCAAGAGCGTAACCACCAAACAGTCAAAGGCACACTGGATGCAGTTTCAAATACTGTAATATGTGCCTGCACGCTGCATGCGTGGCTCTTGCAAGCAAGGCGTGGAAATGAAATGGTAAGAAGGGACAATCCCATGGGGGACCAGTCTGGGGAACAGTTCCCGCCAGCCCCCTGCCCTGGCCACATTGCTGCGGCTGTACGCCGGTACCGGAGCGCCCGAGTCCTGCTTGTGGCACCCGCATCCACAAGAACGACATCCCAAACCTTGCGCCGCCGCGAGTCGCCGCGTGCCGACGGGCCACTCCCCCCTCATCGCCCACACCTCAGTATGTCGTAGCTCGCCTGGTCCGCACGCCTGGTCCGCAATCAAGTACCACTCAAACCAACACCCGACCGTCCCGACGGCACGGGGCGTGCATGGGGCACCTGGGTGGCCGCGATCACACCACGAATGTGGACAGATGGGGACAGTTGCTGCTGAGACTGAGATTGAGACTGACATTTCTCTTCAGCACCTTTGGGCGCTGTTATGCAGATTATCTAGAATGTACATACCGTGACGCGAATCAACACCAGAATAAACACTGGCATTGTTGTCGTCCGCACATAAATATGGCGTGCAGTATTTGTATGAATTCGTATGACCGCGACCAGTACAATCCGCTAGTTGCGCCATGCGGGCACACGTTCTGCCGGGCATGCTTGATGCGGCCCTCCTTCCCGGGGGCTTGCCCAGTGTGTCGGGGCCCGCTACCGGCTGCCCGCAGCGCCCTCCCTCGCAACTTCGCGCTGCTAGAGGCGATTGATGGCGGTGCTAGTGATACTGGAAGTGAGGAGGCGCGGATGCTGCGGGAGTGCGGGCTCCTGGGCGGCGGCGAGCCCAGCACCAGCACCAGCAGCAGTGGTGACGGCGAGCCCGTGTTGCTTCCCGTGCTGCGTGCGGCGGACGTGCAGCTCACCTCTCAGGAGCTGGGCTCGGGCGCCTTCGGCCGCGTGATGCTTGGTCGGTTCCACGGCAGGGATGTGGCCGTCAAGCTGCTGCCGCTGCTGGGGCCCGCGGACAGCCGGGCGGCGCTGCGGCGAGAGGTTGCGGCGCTGGCGTCTCTGTCGCTTCGCTGCAGCAGCATGGCTCGGCTGGTGGGCATCAGCGTCAAGGACGGGCGTCTGGCGCTGGTGATGTGCCGGTACCAGTGCAGCCTGGCGCAGAGCCTGGCGAAGCAGCCGGGCGGGCGCATGGCGAGCGATGAGGCGACCCTGCTTGCGCGCGACCTGCTTCGCGGCCTTGCGCAGCTGCACTGTCACGGTGTGGTGATGGCTGACCTCAAACCCGACAACGTGCTGCTAGACGAGTCGGGAGCCCCGCTGCTGTGCGACTTCGGGCTGAGCCGGGCGGTGCGGTCCACGCTGGGTCAGCACGCGCCGCTGTCCCAGGTGGCAGGCACAGCAAACTACATGTGAGCGCCTGTGTGCAGTGGGCGAGGCGGCGGGAGCGGGATAGGGCCACTGCAGTCACTCGCGCTCATGCTTGGCCCAAGTGGCATTGCTTGTCAAGCATGCTTGTTTCAGTCATCTAAGGCTTGCGGCTTCCTCCTCGTAATGCAGGTCCCCTGAGCAGTTCATGGTGGGGACTGGCGGCAGCAGCACCTCAACGGCTGGCGGGGCGGCGGGAACCAGCACCAACAGCGCAGGCGGCGGCGCGGGCGCAGGCTCAGACGGTCTGATCAGCCCCAAGAGCGACATGTGGGCGTTTGCATGCACGATGCTGCATGCACTGACGGGGCAGCCGCCGTGGGCTGGCCTGCACATCGGGCAGATTGCCGTGCAGGTGGGCGTGCACAAGCGCGCCCCAGACGTCCCCACGCACGCGCCGCCGCACCTACGGACCGTGCTGCTCAGCTGCCTCCAGCCCGACCCCGCCCGGCGGCCCAGTGCCTCCGAAGCCCTGGCGTCATTGGAGCAGGAGCTGCGGAGGTGCATCCGGACAGCGCCGCCGCCGCCACAACCAGCTGGCGCTACGGCGGAAACAGCCGCGGCTGCGGCTGTGGCCCCCCCACGCCCGACTCACGTCAAGTTGGCTGTGTACATATTCGACTCGGAGGCGTTCCGGCCCGCCCCCGCGCCCATCACGACGCTTACAGCCTCTGTCAACGCAGCAGCCACCATCGACCTGGGCGGCGGCATGTTGCAGCTGTCGGTCCCGTTGCTGCCTGCGCACGATGACACGATGTCGTGGACGGCCTTTGCAACCGTTCCGCGCGATATGGCGCAGCTGGTAACGCTCAATATTAACCGCTGGGGAGAACGGACCGGCTGTACGTTTGTGAGCCTGGTCGGGCAGCCGCGCATTGACCTGGTTTCCTACGTCACACAGGTATCTGACAGCTTGGGGTTGGCAATAGTAAACTTGATTCTGTGATAGGCAGCTTGGTGACACTAGGTACTGCTGTGTCGTCTGGTGCTGGCTTTACAGCGCTGTGGTGCCGTACGTGCTCGTCCCCTCCCTTGCAGCCGGGTGGCGAGCCGTTCACACGCAAGGTGGTGGTGGTTGACGTGCGCAAGCCGGTGACGCGTGTATCGGTGGTGCTCTACGGCAGCTGGGGCAGCAACCAGGCTGTGGGCGTTACGGTCTTTCCCTGGCACAACGCGTTCAGCCTGGAGGTGCGCACAGCGTATGGCATCACGGCGCAGATGCAGGGCTGTGCGACGGTTGTCCTCTTGCACGGCTCATAACAATCGATATACATGGGCATGTGACTCGAAACCTTTGCCATCCAACAGTCGGCAGTCGCTGACGCCGACAACAAGGAACCAAGCACATTGCGTCGCGCATGCCTCGCAGGCCGAGGCGCTGTCCAAGCTGGCCCCGAACGCCCGAGCGCGGCGCTTCCAGGTGGGCCGCTATGAGCTTGTGGTGGAGGGCCGCCGCCGCCACATCCCCGCACTGCTGGAGTCCGGCCTCATCCGGCAGGGGGCGGTGCTGCACATGCGCGAGCGAGGCGAGGCCACAATGCAGGTGAGTGTGCGATGGGACAGGGTTTAGGCAGGTTGGCGAGGTCCCGTAGGGTGCAGCTGACGCAGGTGATGCAGGTGAGGCAGGCCAGGTCATGCCAGTGAGGGGAAGGAAAGGGGTGGGGAGTGAAGAGGAGAGGAGAGGCGAGGGCCGGTCTTGTGTGTTCACTGGATGTAGCTGCCTTCTCACATCAGAGGGTGGGCACGGCGTGGACTCGGCTCGCCTTCGTCCATGCGACATGGAACAACCACAAACCTGCATTTTTTGGTTTGGTGACGGCGGAGCGGCGCGCTGCGGCTACTAGGGTGTAGGCAGTAGGCACGTATTGCCTGTGGTGCCGCTGCACGCACGCCACGCACCATGCCCTTAGCTTAGGGCGCCCCTCCCGGACACCTGCGTCCCCTCCGCCCCCTTATCAGGTGCTGGTCCACGTGGACGAGGGCCAGCCAGCCATGAGCCTGCTGCCGGTCCGTGTGGCCCCCTGCTGGCTGGTGCGGGAGCTCAAGACGGCGGTGCGTGCGTGCATGTGTGTGTGTGTCCGTGTGTGTGTGTGTGTGTGTGTGTGTGTGTGTGTGTGTGTGCGTGCGCGCGCGCGTGTGTGTGTGTCCGTGTGTGTGTGTGTGTGTGTGTGTGTGTGTATGTGTGTGTGTGTGTGTGTGTGTGTGTGTGCGTGCAGGTGTGGGCATGTGTGCTTGCATGTGTGAGAAACGTGTTAGAGGACACGGGGTATGCGGGGTGTGTGGGGTGTGCGCGGTGACAGGCAGGGACGGATCGGGCCGTGTGGCGACAAGGCAACAGGTACCCTCATGTGGGAGGCCCCGGTACGCAGCATCAGGCTGGCTGTTTGCCGTACTACCGTATCATAGAGCAGCCAGGGCTAGCAGTTCACAGCAGGGCACCTTTCGTGACGTGTGCCACCCGTCATGTACACCACAACTGTGTGTCGCATGCGCCTGATGCCGCCAACGGACCCCATGCGCGATCACACAAACACGCGTGCACAGGTTGCCGAGAAGCGGCCGGCCCTGGCGGACACGATCATGGAGCAGTACAAGTTCGTACGCGGCCAGACCGACTGCGATGACTGCGCCGAGCTGTCCGTGTACTCCATTGCCGCGGCCGATGGGGACTTCCAAGTGCTGCAGCTGGTGAAGCGCCGGCCGCACCAGGCGGCTGGGGCTGGGGCTGGGGCGGCGGCGGCGGCAACGTGAGCTGTGTCGTAAGGGGGCTGGGGCGGGGGCTGGGGCTGGGGCTTGGGCTGGGGCTTGGGCTGGGGCTTGGGCTTGGGCTTGGGCTGGGGCTGGGGCTGGGCTGGGGCGGCGGCGGCGACGGCGGCGGCGGCGGCAACGTGAGCGGTGCTGAAACGAATGCGGGAGAGGAGTGGCTCCGTTCTCAGGAGTCGGGGGAGTAGGGTCGCTGGTGCACCAGACGGCAATAACGGGTGTCGTTACATTCGGAAATTGGAACACAAGTGACCGCGATGGATGTGAGTTCATGTGAGTAGCGAAATATGGTATGGAGGGCGCCAAGGGACTGACCCAGAAAGCCAGAAACCCGAGTTAGAAAGGGCAGAACCGCATGTAACCTTCGGCCTTTGAAACTCGGACCTGTATTACGGTACTCGGTCTGAGATAGCCACACGCAAACCACTCCAAGTTGTATACCCGTGCTATTCAGCCGCATCCAATCGCACCTCAGCCACAGCACACTATCTGTGCCTGCCACACACACCGGCAGGACGATCAAAACCCCTGCACATGTACACGCACATGCACAACGCCCAAACTACCTAGGGCACAGCGGCACACAACATCGGGCAGTGGCAGTCGCAATCGCCTCACGGCACCACCAGACGCCTCCATCACCACCACCACCACCACCACCACCACCACCACCACCACCACCACCACCACCACCACCACCACCACCACCACCACCACCACCACCACCACCACCACCACCACCACCACCACCACCACCACCACCACCACCACCACCACCACCACCACCACCGCCAGCATGCGCCTCAGAAGCTGACGGCCTCCTCCAGCTCCAAGCTGTTCTTGCTCCCTAGCGGCCCACCGGACTCGTGCGCCCCGCCGCCGCTGCTGGGCCCGTTCACGCGCGGCCACCTCCGGGTGCGCCACGCCATCACGGCCGCCGCGCCCATCACCGCGCCCAACACGCGGAAGGCGTCGCCGTAGCCTGCGCAGTGGGCCAAGTGGTTGTGGGGGTTGTGGTTGTGGTGGAGGGGGTGAGCGGTTCATGGAGAACGGAGCGGGCGGTAGGGTGGTGGTGCTGGAGGTGGCCGTGGCTGCACACCCGCGGCTTCACCACCCGTCAGGGTCCGCACGCTAGGCCTCAGCCCTGGCTCCGGATCCGCCTGCTCCCGCCTTCCGCCCTCCCACCGGCCGCCCGCCCTCCCACCCGCCTGCCCATCCACCTCACCCACCCGCCCACCCACCCGCCCACCCACCCGCCTGCCTGCCTCACCTCCTCCCCTCCACACCAGCTCGCCCACCAGCCAGGGCCCCAGCAGCCCGCCCAGGTTGGCGACTGCGTTGTACAGCGCCATGGCCAGCGGCACGGCGGCGGAGCCGGGCGGACACACCAGCGGCACGTAGCTATTGATGATGCTGTTGGTGCCCTGGAGGTGAAGGGGCAAGGGAGGGAGGGAGCCGGTTAGGGGTTTGAGAGATATGGGTAGCCGGCAGAACAGGGCATTGGCCTCAAGGGACGTGCGCGGGTTTCGGAGGCTGCGTGGGCTGCACTCAATCAATGTGCACTGAAGCACGCACGCCACATGCCCGCCCGCCCGCCCGCCTCACCTGCACGCACGCCACCGCTACGGACACGGCCGCCAGGGCCAGCGGCGGGCTGGCTGCGGCCAGTCGCGGCAGGGACGCCAGCAGCAGCCCCGCACCCAGGTAGGGCACGGCCAGGTGCAGCGAGCGCTCGTGCTTGGCCTGGGGGTCGAGAGCAGGTGATTGGATGGTGGTGGTGGTGGTGAAAGTAGATGCGTTTCCCCCTCCACCCCTCCCTCCGCCCCTCCCTCCACCCATCCCTCCACGCCCCCACCACACCTACCTGCGACCTTCGGCCCAGCCACAGCGACATCACCGCCGCGCAGGCGAAGGGAATGCCGGTCAGCAGCACCGCCGCCGTGTTGATGTGCGCCGCCGCCGCCGCGCCGCCGCCACCCAGCCCCCCGCCCGCCCCGCCGGCCGCCCCCGCGCCGCCCTCCAGCGGGTCGCCGTCCTCCAGCTCCCCCGCCGCGCCCAGGCCCACCGGCTGGCCGGCGGTGGCCACCACGTCGCCCCCGCGGTGCCTGCAGGGGCAGGCGGAGGCGCCGTGTGTTGGGGCGTGCGGGGTTGGGAGGTGAGGAGCCGTGTGTCGGGACGTGTGGGGTCGGGAGGGGAGGGGCCGGGAAGGGTCGAGAGGGATCCGTGTAGGCTGTGTCGAGTGGGGCTATCCGGGCTGGCAATGGCAAACACTCTCGCCCTGTTGTGATGCGCGGACTACCTGTCCCCGAATTCGCCCACCCGGCGCTAAGCCGCTGCCTTGCCTTGCCCCATCATCCATACCCCCCCGCCTTTGTGTCCCGTCCATCCCCTCTGCTCCTTCCCTTCTTTCCCCTCCCATCTCCTCTCCTCTCCTCTCCCCTCCCGTCCCTCCTCTCCCTTCCCCCCCACTGCCCGCACCGTGTCCAGTCCAGCTGCACGGGATCCATGTCGCGGTGCTCCAGCAGCGCCTTGGTGATGATGGGGGCCTGAGGCGGATGGGGGGGGGTAGAGGGGCGGGGGTTACATTCATGATTAGTTAAGGAAGTGGTAGACGGTAGGGGGGTGGGGGTGGAGGGGCGGGGGTTACATGCCCGAGCCCAACGAATTAGGTCCCAACAGTCAGGGACTCGTCACCCAACCGGGGGGCCGGAGCCGAGAGGTGGCATTGGCAGCCGGCGAGATGGTGGCCGCACCACACGCCGCCCATGCACGGGCCCATTGACACACACACACACACACACACACACACACACACACACACACACACACACACACACACACACACACACACACACACACACACACACACACACACACACATACACACACACACACACGCGGCCCGGCGCACTCACCCAGAACAGAATGCCGTGTGAGGCCATGTTCTTCAGTAGCCCCATGGCAGCCACGTACCTACCGGGGGCAGTGAGGGGAGGGGCCAGTCACTCCGAGCCCACATGAAATTAATGAGTTTCGCTGTTTCCATCATAAGCAGGAAACGAGTCGCGACGGGGGCTGCAGGAGCCGGACGAGGGGGTGGGGCCGTGGGGCGGCGATGGGCCTGGCGGCGGCAGGCCGGCAGCAACACGCGTGCGAGAGAGGAGTCCACTCCGTCCACGTGCTGCCGCGCACACACGACCGCTGCAGGCCAAGAAGCGCTGGCGCGCTGCCGGCCCCCGCACACAGCCTCACACTCCGTCCCACCGCCAGCCTCACTGACTGCTGCCCCCCAAAGGCCCTGTACATACTCACCACACACGCCCGTTGGACAGGGCCTCCAGCAGCGGACTCCGCCCGCCGCCGCCACAGCAGCCGGCGCTGCTGCTACTGCCGGCTCCGCGGTCGCTGACTCCCGCCAGCAGCGCACCGCTGCTACTGCCGCCCACCACGCTGCCGCCTCCGCCTGCGGCCTCCATGCGCTGCATGAGCCAGTGCCGCTCGTGGCCGGTGAGGAAGCCGGCGGCGGACAGGCTGGGCGGCAGGCAGGAGGCAGTCACCACACCCAGAGCCACGGTGGCCAGGCCCTGTGTGTGTGCGCGCGTGTGTGTGTGTGTGTGTGTGTGTGTGTGTGTGTGTGTGTGTGTGTGTGTGTGTGTGTGTGTGTGTGTGTGTGTGTGTGTGTGTGTGTGTGTGTGTTTGTGTGTGTGTGTGTGTATTGGGAACACACGACACGGAAGGGGTCGACACCGTCCTTGTATGCAACAGCTTGGTTGGACGTCCCCAGGTTCAACGCATCGACCAGTGCACACTGCGGCTGCACCTCACCTACACCTCCCCCAGCCAGCCCACACACGCCACGCCCCCCCCCCTTGGCTACGACTACCTTCATGCGTGTACCCCCCCCATCTCCTCTGTCCTGTGCCCCTTACCCCGGCACCCCGCGTCGGCCCCCTCGCATACGTAGTATCGCTTGCATCTAACACCTCTGCCTGTGCTCCGCTAGATTGGCTTCGCGGGGTTTAGTTTCCCCACCCGACCCCCACCCGCCCCACCTCCAGTAGGAACAGCCACTGCCAGCCCGCCAGCCCGCCCGCGCCGCCCAGCGCCAGCAGCGCCGCCGCCAGTGGCGCCGACAGCACGTTGGCTGCGCCACCGCGGCCTCCATGACGGAGAGCGGCACCGTCATCTGGTCCACTGGGAAGAACAGGTAGCTGGGCACAGCACACACACACACACACACACACACACACACACACACACACACACACACACATGAGGGGAGTAAGGGGTGGAGGGGAGTGGACAAGGGGAATGGGGAGTGAAGGAGGGGAAGGGGGACGGGAAGGGGAGCCCGTGTGACGATCGACTGGACTGGGAGGTGTGCAAGCTGTGCAAGGAGTCAATAAACAGCAGCAGTGGGATGATGGCTGCGCCGCCACACACCTGCTGGAAGCCTGCCCCCCAGCTGGAAGCCCCCCTGCTGGAAGCCAGCCCCCTAGCCCACTCTAGCTCCAGAGCCACTCCACCCCCGGACATCCCTTGTTCGGCATTGGCTTGGGCTGGTAATTACAATTCCCCTAGCCGTGCGTGCCCCCAACCCGAGCCGGCCTCCACTCACAGGTAGTACCACATGCCCGGGAAGGCGCCCGCCTCCGCCGCCCCCAGCAGGAAGCGCAGCCAGTAAAACTGCCGAGCTGACGTAAGACTGCAGGCGGCATGTGTGGGGCGTGTGTGGGGCGTGTGTGTGGATGCGCGTGTGTGTTAGGAAACACGAGGAATGGAAAACGCAACTCGTGCGCGCGTGTGTGTATGTGTTTGTGTGTGGGGCAAACGTTGTGTACAGGGATTGGGCCAGGCTGCCCGAATGCACGAACAGCACAGCTATGGAGCAGGGGCCACGCAGGTGTGGCGGTGGGTCCGCGCCACATGCCCACATGCCGGCCCGCATGGGCCCGCAAAACCCACCATCCCCATGGTCCATAGCTGCACGACTCCGCTGCCCCCCGCCCTCCGACAACCCCATCCGCACCCCCGCCCGCCACCCCCACCACGCCCCCACGCACAGACACCACACACCACACACACCTCCATCCTTCAAACGACCCCACCTGGTGAAACTGGCCGCCACACAGCCCCAGGTGGTCACCAGTATGCCCAGCAGGCGGGGCGCGCCCAGCTGCAAGGAGGGGGAGGTGCGAGAGGTGACATACGATTGAGCTGGCTGCGGGACCTGTGATGGCTTCGGGACTTGTGCTCGGCAGGCGGGGGCATGGGACGGCGCTGCAGTGCTCTCTCCTGCCCGCCCGCCGCCCAAGTTGCGAACACCAGCCTCGCCTCCGGCTGGTCTCGTCAGTTATGCTGATTTCGGGTTCGGGGTCTCGGTTACTTCATGTAGCACAACCGCATCCCCCCAGTCGACTTCCCCACAGGGCTCGACCCCCGGGAGCTCGCACTGCATTCCTAGTTTGGGCGACGATGCCTTAACGATTGCAACCCATTTCGTCAGGCATACAATCCCCCCCAAAGACGCGCACCTTGGTGACCAGTGCATTAGAAGGGATCATGAACAGCGAGTAGCCTAGGAAGAACATGCCGCTACCCAGACCGTACACCTGACGGGGCGTACGAAAGGGGGGGCACACGGGCACGTGTGGTGTGTGGGGCACGGGGTAGCGGGGGATGGTGGTGGGAATGCTGCTGTGATGGCATGTGGTGGTAGTTGCCCCAAGCGGGGGAGTATCGTTGGAGCTGAAGCGTCCGCGCCCACGGTACGTGCGGCAGCCCGGCACGCAGAGCGTCGTACGGCGCAGCCCTTCACCCGCGCCCTGCGCCCATCCACATCCACACAACACACGTCACACATCCCCCTCCCTGCTCCGCCTCCTTCCGCGTTAACCATTCCCCACCTGCGCGTTGAAGCCCAAGTCTCGGTTGAGCTGCAGGGAGGCGAAGGCCAGGTTGGTTCGGTCGATGTAGCATGCGCCGCTGATGAGGCAGAACAGCGGCAGGATGGCCCATGACACCTGGAAGACGAGGGAGGCGCTTGGTTAAGGTGCCGGGCACAAGGCGGGCTGGATAGCAACGGGGTTGGGGGTTGGAGCACTTGCCTTGCGGTACACCGACGCCGCGGTGATGCTGGGGGTGATAGAAACGGGCTCAAACATTTTGCTTGGGAGCTATCGCCACGACAATCCGACAGATACTGTAACTAGCCTATCGCAGCCATGGACCGGGTTTACAGCGTGCACTGAACAGACAGTGTCGGTTGCCACAAGGGTTCACAAACAAAGAAAGCAAAGCCGTGAAGCTGCAGTAGTGTGTATTATGATAGAAATTGAAGGCGGTGCCTGTGTTTTCGTTTGCGTCCTCGGGATCGCAAGGAAGACAAACTGATGCAGCCCAGTGTCAGCACCGGTCGCAGTCGAACACCTGTGTATGTTAGCTAATGAGTGCATACAGTAGTGGTTTATACGAAAGTACTCAAACCGAACTCCCTGGGGTGTACCTGTTGAAATTTTGCAGTCGACAGCCGTTATGGCCGAAGCCACTAACTATCCATTCATGGACATACTTATGCTCATAAACGTTCACTGCCCGCAATGATGCTATCAAAGCTGGAGGCGACGTGCACTTGCATTGTCCAGACGCGGGAATGCGCAGGAGTGAGCCAGCGGCAGGTAAGGGGCGCAACCAGTAGCGTTCCTACTAAAATCAGCATGCGGGGGGACTTGCGTGCGGGCTAGCGTACCGGGGAATTGCGCTTTGTGACGTTTGGGCCTAACGTGCCGGGCGCACATCCGCCCTGCCGTTCACCTGTTCCCCGCTGCAACCCAAGCTCGGCGCCTCTGCCTGGACTGGCAGCGGGCAGCTGGAGGCCTGTCGGTGGGTGGCAGCATCGGCGCTGTGGTAGGGGGCGGCCTCCGCCTCCCTCTGCCGCTGCCACTGCCGCTGCCGGCGTTGCCGGTCGCGCCCGCGGGAAGCTTGCCTCCGCACGCCCCAGGCGCTACGGCTGCTGCGCCAGGCATGGAATGCGCCGGAGTGCACCAGCACCAGCACCAGCACCAGCTGCTGGAAGGGCGGGATTGGGGTCCGGCCGTTCGTCCGCCGCAGGCGCCTGGGAGCAACGAGGGCGCAGCAGCGGTAGCTTGCGCCGCCTGCTGCAGCGCCGCCGCTGCTGCGCCGCACTCCGGGAGCGGGTGCGGAGCAACAGCAGGAGCCACGGGAGCATCAACAGGAGCAGCAGGAGCGACAGTGTCGGGTGTTAAAAGTGCTCCAGCACATGCAGCGACAGCGTCTGCGGCAGTAGCCCAGGGCGGTATGGCTGGCCCTGATAGCGGATTTGCGGCGTGCGCGTGCGGTGCATGCCGCACACTGGCCCTCCTCACGCAGTCAAGCCGTGTCCGTGCCGGCACTGCTGCGAGCCTCCTGGCGAGGTACTTTGCGCCGCGGAGCCCCTGCCCCAGCCCTGCGGCTGTAGCATGTACGGGCGACATGCCCTGGGCTGTTGCTACGGCCCGCACTGCACACGCAGCGCGGCAAGACCCGTGCCAGTATCAGATCAACGGTGGCAGCAGTAGCGACATGCCAGGCAGTAGCAGCATCGTCTGCAGCTCTGGGCCGTCGCGGTCTCCAGTCCTGAAGCAGGTGCGCGACTCGCCACACATCCTAGGCGGGGCCTGGCCTTGGCTCGACGCACCAGCTGTACACGGCTCCCACGCACGCGCATTCCACAGTGCCGGGGGTGAAAGAGGAGACGGCCACGGCAGCGGTAGCAGGAGCCCAGACCAGGTTACACCCGCAGCTGCGGCCGGTCCCGCCTCGGCGCCGCCGCAGGAGCAGGTGGCAGCGATTGAGGCGCAAGAGCGGGGGCAGGCGCCCGGGCAGGAGCAGGCGCGGGAGCATGAGCTCCAATGGTTGCATCAGACACCAACCCACGCTCTCGTCGACATGCTGCATGAGCTGACCCCGCTAGTGGCAGAACCGACTCGGAACTTTGCTGCTGAAAGCGTCGGGGCTATTGATGGCGCAAGGAGCAGCCCAGGCAGCTACAGGGCTTCGCCAGCAGCAGCTTCCGTTGCTGCAGCCGCAGCCGACACGGTGGAAGCACCCTCGTCCGTGCCTGCGGTGTCTTCTGGGGCTCAGTCGCACGCTGTGGCCTCTGAGGCCGCGGCTGAGGCTAAGGCTGAAGCTGGGTCTGAGGCCGAGGCTGCCAGGGCGACATGCCATGCGCAAATCAGTGGCCGACAGCTGGGGGAGCAGCTGCTCGCTGGCAATGAAGCCGTGTCGCGGGCGGTGTCGTTGCGGACTGAGCTGCTGAACCGCCTTACCCACGGCCGCGGTGACGTGGCGGGGCCGGCGTTGTCACTGCAACAAGCGGTTCACGGCTTGCAGGTGCGCCGCGTGCGGGGTCTGGTGGGCGCGTCAGGGAAACAAGACAGGGCGTGAAGGACACTCACGTTCGCGTCTTGTGCACGCGTTTAATAGCGTCCGTTGCGGCAAAAGCTTAAAAGTCATACATCTTGACTCGCAGGCGCACATGGCGCAACCGCTGTTCCTCATGACAATGAAGCCCTCCGGTGGCGTGTACAAAAAGACGCGTCGCCTCGCTATGCGTAACGGGACCTTGCTGCGGGTGGCCCTGCTGCATGAGGTCCGCCTGGCGGCTGATGCCCTGGCCGCAGACGCAGCTGCAGCGCCCGGCGCCTGCACCGTCGCTAGCGGTGGCCTGCAACACACCGGCAGCACCACTGCAGCACCGGCGGACGCGCAAGCCACAACAGCAGCGCCAGGGGAGACTGACACGGCAGCAGCGGCGGTATCAGCACCAGCAGCGGATGCACTGCCTGCGGCGCACCGCGACCTCGCACTGAGCGGACTTCAAATCGTTGCCACAGAGCTGTCCGACACTGTTCCTTCCCTTAACAACAATGATGAATTGGCCCACCGCGGCCTCCGGGCAGAAGCCGCCGCTGGTGCGGGCATGGCTCTGCTAGGTCTTCTGCAGCGGCTGCAGCCGTCACAGGTGCAGCAGCAGCCAGTCCAGCAGCAGGCGCCGCAACAAGAGCAGCCACAAACGCACCTGCGCGAGCGGACCGCTAAGGACCAGTCACCACAGCATCAACAGGTGACCGGTGACGGAAGCAGCCTGGAGGCTGCCCACGCGCCCGCAGTTATTGAAGCCCTAGAGCGGGCGCAGCGGGAATGGCTGGCCACTTCAGAAATGAAGGAAGCGCAGGCGATTGCCCTGCCTGATGCTTCTTGGGCACAGGCCAGCACTGCTGGCGAGCGGGAGGCCGGGAAGGACGAACCGGCTGTTATTTCGGCGGCGCCGCCCGCTGACCGACCCGGCCTGCTGACGCGCAAGGGCGCTTATAGCCAACAGGTCATTGCAGAGCGGCTGCTAGGGCTGCAGCAGTCACTGCCGGCGCTGTCGAGTGCTGCCAAGGCGGTGCTGCTGCGCGAGGCGCAGCCAGTCCAGACGCAGCCGCTGCAGGAAGAGGCCGCGGAGGGTGTTCCTGCGGCTGCTGGGTCGGTTGCGGTGGCCGCGGCAGCGCATGTGACACCGGCAGGAGGCAACAGCGCGACTGCAGCGGCAGCACCACTGGCGAAGGTGCAGGCCTCGTCTACAGCAGCAGTGGCCGAGCCCGTCGTGGCACTGCTGCCTGCGGCGCCGTTGCCGCCTACAGCGCTTTCGCGCCCTGCAGTCGCTCCTGCCGCAACGACGGTGGAGGCGGCCGGGGCACAGTCCCGGCTGCCTGGGACAGCCGCGGCTTCTTCGCCACCCACTGCCCCCAGCGAGGCCACAGTCGCTGATACTGCTGGCCCTGCCTCGACATTGCCGCGCGAGCACGTGGCAGTGGCTGAGGCGCAGGAAGCGGTGCTTGTGCAGGAGCAGGCGGGGGAGTCGCAGTCGGAGCCGGAGGCCCGGTGGTGGAAGCGCATGTCAGTCCACGCCCTAGTCGACGTCATGCATGAGCTGACCCCGTCGGTGGTAGACGCAACCAAAAGCGATGCTGCTGGGAGCTTGGGGGTTAGCGGCGGCGCGGGGAGCAGAGCACGCAGCCGCAAGGCTTTGGCAGCAGTAGCAGCGGCCGGCGCCGGAACCCGACCTGACACCGGGGAAGCGCCCTCGCCCGTGCCTGTGGTGTCTTCTGGGGCTCAGTCGCACGCTGTGGCTTCTGAGGCCGCGGCTGAGGCTAAGGCTGAAGCTGGGTCTGAGGCCGAGGCTGCCAGGGCGACATGCCATGCGCAAATGAGTGGCCGACAGCCGGGGGAGCAGCTGCTCGCTGGCAATGAAGCCGTGTCGCGGGCGCTGCTGGCGCGGAACGAGCTGCTACACCGCCTCACTGGCGGCCAGGGTGACGTGGCAGGGCCGGCACTGTCGCTGGCACAAGCGGTCCGCGGCTTGCAGGTGCGCACCTGGGTTGCTATATGTGCTTGTGTGCTGGAAACAGGCATTGCATGCATGTTGCACGCATCCAACACGGTGCATGGGCGACTCTTACTTCTGCCTGGTGGTTGCGACCTGCAAAACGCTTTGCCTTAACTACAACGCTTCGCCTTGCAGGCGCACATGGCGCAGCCACTGAACCTCAGGGCGCCAGAGGGCGCGTCTCAAGCGGTGTGCCGGCGTGCCATGCGTAACGGGACCTTGCTGCGGGTGGCCCTATTGCATGAGGTCCGCCTGGCGGCTGATGCCCTGGCCGCAGACGCAGCTGCAGCGCCCGGCGCCTGCACCGTCGCTAGCGGTGGCCAGCAGCACACCGGCAGCACCACTGCAGCACCGGCGGACGCGCAAGCCACAACAGCAGCGCCAGGGGAGACTGACACGGCAGCAGCGGCGGTATCAGCACCAGCAGCGGATGCACTGCCTGCGGCGCACCGCGACCTCTCACTGAGCGGACTTCAAATCGTTGCCACAGAGCTGTTCGACACTGTTCCTCTACCTCGCGACTACACCGCCTTGAACGGCCTCAGCCAGCGGGCGGAAGCCGCCGCTGGTGCGGGCATGGCTCTGCTAGGTCTTCTGCAGCGGCTGCACCCGTCACAGCTGCAGCAGCTGCAACAACAGCACCCTCGGGAGCGGACTGTTAAGGACCAGTCGCCACAGCCGCGCCCGGCGCCCGACGACAGAAGCATCTCCGAACCTGGCCGCGTGTCTGCAGCCCTTGAAACCCTAGAGAGGGCGCAGCAGGACTGGCTGTCATCCCCGCAGCTGCAGCGGAACGAGCATTTGACCGTCCGGTTTAACGTTTCCAAGGCCGGACCGACTGGGGCGGGCTACGATCCATCCAGCCAACAGGTCATTGCAGAGCGGCTGCTAAGGCTGCAGCAGTCACTGCCGGCGCTGTCGAGTGCTGCCAAGGCGGTGCTGCTGCGCCTGACGCAGCCAGTCCAGACGCAGCTGCTGCAGGCAGAGGCCGCGGAGGGTGTTCCTGCGGCTGCTGGGTCGGTTGCAGTGGCCGCGGCAGCGCATGTGACACCGGCAGGAGGCTACAGCGCGGCTGCAGCGGCAGCACCACTGTCGAAGGTGCAGGTCACGGTGAGCACTCCGGCAGCTGAAGCGCTTGCCTTAAGACGTAGCCCCTTTTGCCGCTTGCCTGTGGTAGGGGCCGTTTGCGCTCAAGAGCGTTTCATGTACCGTGCAGCCCTTGACCGACCCTCACCACCATGGTCTACTGCTTTTGTTGGAGCCTTGAAACTTTCTCACCAAGCGGTGAACATACATGCCGCTGCTGGCTGCAGGAGCGTGTGGTTCTGGACATGCCGCTTCAGGAGCTGCGGCAGTGGATGACCGACCCAGACTCTCTGCCGCAGGCACGCCAGGTGGGCAAATGGGGCTGTGTGAATGTAGCACTCGCCTTGGGCCTTTACGTCCCTCGCGCCTAAAGCAGTTTACAGCGCCGCGCCTCGTCTTCAGCGTGCTGCAGCGCAATGTGTCATGTCCCGACCAGCTCCTCACCGTGGCCCGGCACACCCGTAGGCCAAGGCGGAGGCGGCGCTGGTCCGGCTGCAGCTGTGGGTTGCGGCCTGCCGCCACCCCGGCGGCCTGCTGGCCGTGCTGCGGTCGCCTGACGTCGTCGAAGACGTGCGTTCGCATCGAGGCCAGCTGGCACGGCGGTGGTGGCACGGCACTTTGGAGCCGCTGCTGCGGCGGCACCTGGCAGCCGCCGCTGCAAGCGGCAGCAGCGCCGGCGGGCCGGCGGCTGAGGCTGAGGTGTCGGCGTCAGAAGCGGCGGCGGCGGCGGCAGCTGAGACTGAGGTGTCGGCGTTAGAAGCGACGGCGGCGCCGGCTGGTGGTGATGAGGGTGGGCGTGGCGGTGACGTACTGGAGGCTTTGAAGCAACAGACACTGGAGGTGGAGGAGCTCGAGGCCCTGCGGCGGGTGAGTCACGCTACCCTTATTGCGGTTGAGTGCCCATTAGCACCTTGCTCAGGGGTGAGCTCGCTTAGATCCGGAGCTGTCCATGTTCTGACACGGTGCAAGGACACGCTGGTTATAACTGTCAATTGGTTGCTTTTTGCAGGAAGCAACGGCAGCATTACTGCGGCCTTTCACGCTGACGTCGGCGGCAGCGCCGTCCGCGGAAGCGCGTGCGGAGGGAGCCGCGGCGGAGGCTGGGGCGAAGGCAGGAGCGAAGGCAGGCGCCGAAGCAGAGGCCCGCCTGCTGCGCCTGGCCCCCGCCCTGCCACCCGACGGCCTCTTGAGCGCCCTCACTCAGCTGCACCGGGTCGCAGCGGCCCACGCTGGCCGTTCCGAGGGGCAAATGGCGGCGCCACCTGCAGAGCCCAATGCCGTACTGTGCGCCACGTACGCCCGCTGCACCGCCGCAGCTGCCGGTGTCCCTAGCGCCGCAGAGGAGCTGTCAGCCACGCTGCACACCAGCCAGCTGCTGGAGGGCTTCCGGGCGGCCGCGTGGCTCGGCGGGGTGGGTCTGCCGGCGCCAGCAGCCGCTGCCGCCGCCACCAGCCACAGTAGCCATAGGGGCAGCAGCGACAGAGGCGAACGCAGTGACCACGTAGAGCTGACTGGTAGCGCCGGGTCAAGCACCGTTACCAGCACCAGCACCAGCGCAAGTGGCAGTGCGGCAGCCATTTGCCCTGCCGGGCAGTCCCCGCCAGAGTTTAGCAGGGCCATGCAGGAGCCACAAACAGCTGCTGCCGAGCCCGAACTCGATGGGCGCTTGGATAAACAGCAGCCAGCGACTACGCTAGTGGAGCAACAGCAGGGCGCGAACAGCCTAGACGCGAATGCAGCCAGTCCTGCGTCTATTGCGGCCACTTCGGACGCCAGCGGGCCTGGCATGGGGCCTGCCGCTACCGGTGCGCCTGTTGCTGCTGCTGGCCCCGAAGGCAACGCGGTGGCAGCGACTGCAAGCAGCGAAACAGTGGCACGGACTGCACGCGGGGTCATGGGCACAGTGGCAGACGCCCTGGCGACGAGTCTGCTGCGGAGCCGCGCCGAGCAGACGGTGTCCGCTACAGCCCATGGCCAACAAAGCGCAGGCGTCGCAGCCACGCCTGCGGCCACGGCGTCGGACGCCGATATGAATGCCGCAGTGCTCGAGAGCCTCCGGCTGCTGGCGGCGGCGCGGGTGCAGAGCCAGCGGCTTGTGCTGGCTGTGTGGGGCCTTCCGCTTGAGGTGCTGCCGGGGCGGCCCAAAGCCGCCAAACCGCTCGTGTCCACGTTCCAGCTCCGTGCGGACGTCATAGCCGTGGTTGAGGCCGCGGCACGCAGGGCTGCAGCGTCCATTGCGGCTGCTAAGCAAGCGGCGCCTCCGGTGGCAGCGCCGCCTGCAGAGCTGCTTCAGCCGCTATGTGACGAGGGCCTCATCGGCGACAGGGACTGGGTGACGCTGCACCGGGCCCTGACAAGGCAGGCGCTGCGGCTTTCAGGCGAGGCAGGAGGTGCCGAGTCACCAGCAGCGATGACACCGGCTCCAAAGACTGCTGCGGGAGCGATGGCGGACGAGCCCACGTGCTCGCCTGGCACTGTAGAAGTGTCGGCCGGGACGGATGCCACTGGGAGCCCTCAGTCTGCAAGAAGCCTCGCCAGCAGTCTGCGCTTCGTGCGCGCCAAGCTGTATGAGCGGCTTGAGGCGGGGCACGTGCCGTCCGTGTTCGAGGCCGTCGCATTACTGAAAGTATGTCGTGCTTGACTGCATTGCGATGCATGTCTGCTCATGGCAAGCAACAGCGCTGGTTATTGCTGCTTGCAAACGGCACATGTACACATTCCGGTATTGTGTCTCTTTTGACACGCACATACACACGAATGCAGCTGAGATGTTTGCTGGGCGCAACGCCTTTCGGATGCATCCCCTGCCTTACAGGACGTGGCAGCATTGCCGCTGACGTACAGGAAGACGGGCGCCACCGACGCGGTGCCTGCCGCACCACAGGCACGCGCTGCCAGCCGCAATGCGCTCATGCCCTCAGGCAGTCGCCGCCGCAGCATCACAGGCTACAATCGCCGGCGGCGCACCCTCATCCTTGCGCTGCAAAGAGCCCTGCAGCAGGCGGCAGCCGCCGAGCCCCATGTTGCGGGAAGCGACAGCGTGGGCACTGCCAGCGGACAGGAAGCTGACAGCGTCGCCACCGATGGGCCGGTAGCGCTCCGAAGGCGCAAGGATGTCCACAGCCGGGAGCTCAGGTTGGGTGTTTACACGCTTTTACAAGAGTTGGAGGAAGTCACCGCCCCAGGGGCTTACGCCACCCCCCGCACCGCCGCCTTCACGGCGGGCGCGCTTGCGGCGGTGCTACGGCTGCCGGCGGTGGCGGCAGCCCTGGGCCCTGCTGCAGATTGTCAGGAGGTGGCGACGCGCGTGCTGAAGGCGCGGCGGGTAGCACTGAGCGAGCCGCACATGGCTCAATGCCTGATGGAGCAACGGCAACCGCAGCAGCAGTCGCAATACCAACTGCAAACGCAGCAGCAGCAGCCGTCCAGGCCGCTGCCATTGCAGCACCAACCGCCGCAGCCGAGCCATTCGCCCAAGGACGGGGCGCGCCCTCCGGTCACTCCAGCCGACAAGTACACGGAAGGCACCAGCGGCCGGATGCTGGAGCTGGCGGCGGCGCTGGACGACGCCGTGGTTGCTGCGGTTCGCGAGCTTCTGCTTCGGAAGCTGCCGGACTCTGAGTTGCTGGAGCTGCTGCACCGGCGGCCCGAGCTGCTGGCAGGGGACGCTGACGAGGCGCAGGCGGTGGGCGCACTGCCGTTGAGGCGGACGCCGCCGCCTGCGACCGCGGCACGGACGGCCTCTCAAGCAGCCAGCGGCGCGGCGGCGCCAAACGCGGGCCAGGGCTCTTCGGCGGCCACCAGTGGGTTGCGACTGCGGGACGAGGTCCCCGCGGACCTGGACGGCATGACTGCGCTGCGATTTGCCGTCAATGCCGCCACAGGCACTGGTTCCGCTGCGAGCCGTGCGAGCAGCGGCAGCGCTGGTAGCCGCCGCGCCGGTGCCGGGGCGGGTGCTGGTGAGGGGGCTAGTGCTGGTACAACACCGTACGCGGGTGTTGGTGCCGACGCCGAGGCACTGTGGCGCACGCCCGCGCTACCGTCATCGCTGCTGCTGCTGGGCGGGAGTTCGGGCACCTGTGACAGCGATGCCGCGGGCCGCGGCGCGGGGGCGGGAGCGGTGGCCGGGGGAAGCGCAGGGGCTGCGGCGGCGGCGGCGGCGCTGGCCGCTCGTCGCAGCCTGACGCGGCTGCAGCGTGAGGTCAACATGCGCTTGGTTGAGCTGCTGGTGAGAGGGTGCGGTGGCGGGAGCTGCCTCTGCCTGCGTGCAACGCGGTCTAGTGTGCGGCGGGGAAATGCATGTGAAGGGCGTTGCAGCACTGGCTGCGTGTGTGCACGCAGGGCGTGCCCTGGTATGTATTCATACATAGTGTGTGCGTGTGTCGCCGTGCCGCCACGCGCCGTTCGCCCTTGAGCCTCGGCTCACGTCCACACGTGCAATTCGCTCTAACCTCAACTGCCCTGCAGACGCGCAGCAGCCACGTGCCCCACCTGATCAGTGTGATGCAGCTGTCATGCCGACACAGCGCAGCCATCGCGCTGCCCACACAGGTGCGGCGCCCACAAGGCGAGCGGGCCGCACTTAGCGGGCCGCACTTAGACGTCTGAGGTGGCTGTGAAGAGCGAAAGAGAGAAAGGGAGTGTACTTGCTATTGTGACTCCTCTATCCCTTGATGTTGCATGACAAAGCGATGACCTGCCCGTCGCTTCTTCTCTGGCGCGCACGGCTACGCGCCCCATCCGCTCCCCGCAGGCTGCGCTGCAGCTGGCGCTGTGTGAGGCCGCGCCGTGCATGACCGCGCCGCAGCTGACGCAGGTGGGTGGGCGGTTGTGTTGCACACGTGGTGTACGGCATTCCGCGCTACCGTATGGATGGTGGGCGCTACGGTGCAGCGTTGCCAGTGACGCACCCGTGCATGTGTTGTACCGCTACCGCTACGGAATGGTTGACCCCAAGCGAGTGGGCGGGCGCCACCACACATCCCTCGCTCTCGCACAGCACGCTGCGAAGCATCACCTGAACACCTTCTTCCCACTGGGATGGGCCTTACCCTTGTACACACACGCCAGGTGCTGCAGCTGGTGCACATGACCAGGCTGTACCCGCCGCCGCTGGTGCACGCGGCGGCCCGCCGCGCTCTGGAGCTGTGCGGCGCGGCGGCCAATGCCGGTGCCAGCATGCCCGGCGCAGCAGCTGAGCCCAGCATTGCAGGGCAGTTTGGACCGCCGCAGCCGCAGCCACAACGAAGTGTTGTCGCCGACCCCGCCGCCGCCTGCCAGCTGCTGTCGCAGTCGGTGCGCTGCTTCGCACGTATGTCGCCGGCGGCGGAGTTGGACGGGGGCCTACTGCGGGCGCTGGTGGCGGCGGCGGCGAGCAAGGGGCTGGCAGCCGCGGCCGTGGAGGTAAAGCAGGCAGTGGCGGGCGGCGCTGCGGAGCGCGAGGCCGCGCCGGCTTTGGCTGAGTTGTCACGTCAAAGCGTATCCATGCTGGAGCGCCTCGTCGAAGACACCCAGGTGTGTTGGGGCATGTGCAGACGCACCTTCTGCTTGGCATTCCCCAAATACCGTATGCGGCCAACTACCGTAGGCGTGCTAGGTCGAAGCGTACACGCTGCCTCTCTGAGCCGATAAGGAGCGCGTTACCCTCCTTCCACGCCCTCCGCCTCCCTCGCCTTGCTGCAGGTGGTATGCGACCGGCTGCGGCCGGGCCGGCGCAACGACGTGCTGCAGGCGGTGGCGCCGCTGCGTGCCGCCCTGCACCGCAACAGCGAGGCCTCCTCGCTTCAGGCGCTCTTCAACGGAGTGTTGGTGTCCACCAACGCCACCAGTGGCAGCAGCAGCAGCAGTGGTGGTGGCAGTGGCAGTGGCAGCAGCGGCAGTAGCGGCAGTAGCAGCCGGCCTTCGCTGGCGGCGCTGCAGCTACTGGGGGCGCAGCTGCCCAAGCTCAGCTCCAGTCCGGGGCTGTCGTGGTTGGTGGCCAGGTGGGGCGCGTGAGGGGCGTGCTGCCGTTGTATCAGTTGCTGCTGCTGCTGCCTTGCCGGCGGCTGGTGGGCTGGCCTATGTCCATCCGAATGCCGCGCCCACACGCGCGCCGAGTCAGCATCGGCCATGATTCCGATCATCCTCCTCCCTCTCCTCTCGCACAACTCTGCCTCCTCCTCCTCCTCCTCCTATCCGCAGGCTGCTGGAGGCGCACGAGCCCTACATGGACGGCAGCACGCTGGAGCCCTCGGGTGCGGAGGAGCCGGGCGCGGTGCCGCCCTGGCGTGTGGCGGAACAGCTGCTCAGGGCTGCGGAGAGGTACGCAGGCGGGCTGCGAGACGCGGGCTGGGGTCGAGGCCACACAGAAACCGCACGGGCCAGTCACTGCCTGCGCCGCACTGAATGCGTACGGGTGCCGTATCGAACGGGTGTTGTACGACATGTTGCTGCAGGTCGGTGTTCACGGTGCAGGCGGAACTGATCATGGGCCTCCAGGAGCGGGTGAGTGGGGTGGCGTGGGGATCCAGGAGTCCTCGCACGCCCTGGCGTCTGTCGGCTTTTCAGGCCTGCAGTGCCTTGTCTACTTCCTGCTACCATGTATGACTAGCCCGCGTACGCGTGCAAGGCATGGCATGGCACTGGTGCGCCTACTGCCCCGCACCATGCCCGACCCTCACCCCACGCCGTACGCCGGCAGGTGCTGCGGCTGCCAACCCCGGAGCTGATGATGCTGGCGGCCCGCTGCGAGCAGCTGCACCTGCTGCCGCCCCACACACTGGCAGCCATGCTGGGTCGCCTGCGGGTGAGGGAGGGCTGCAAAGGGCCCGGCAGGCAGGCTGCGATGCCGGCGCGGCGACGACTAAGACTCCGATGTTGCAGACGATGCCGGCCCCTGATGGCAACGTTGCGGCTGCCCCCCATGGTATGACGTCTGCAGGTTCATTATAGCTCGGAGGTGCCGTTGGAAGGAGGCACGGGCGCGGGTGGCGACACCGGCACCAGCAACGCGGCGCCCCACGACCGCCTGAGCAGGCTCCAGCAGGTCCGCTTGAGGCTCGAATGACGTTTTACTCGCCATCCGTATTCCAATGGCTTCATGCGCGAAGGAAGTAGTGACCCAAGCCCACCGCCGCCCTTCAAATCACTGCACGTAGGTGCACGATGGCACGCCCGTGCCTGCCAGCGTGGCCCTGGCGGGGCTGGTGTCCGCAATCGAGCGCCGCATGCTGCCGAACGTAGAGGCGCAGCAGGCCACAGGGCCGGAACCAGGCGCCGCCACGGCAGCTGGCGCCACCGCCACCGCCACCGCCACGGCCACCGCCTCCGCCACCGCCCACCAAGCTCCGCCCAAGCTGCCGCAGTCGCTGAAGCGTGGCGTCCTTGCTGGCAGCAGCAGCGGCAGTAGCAGAACGGGCGTTGGCGTTAGCGCCGGCAGCAGCGGTGGTGCTGTCATGACGACGTCCGACCCGCCGCTGATGTCGCTGGCTGTGGCGCAGTCGCTGGCGTCTGTGCTGGCGGCAGAGGCGGAGGCGGGGACGGAGGCGGGCGCCCGGCCGGCGGTGCCGCTGGCAGAGCCGGTGCGGCGGGTTGCAGGCAGCGTGGCTTGCGCGCTGGCAGTGCAGGCACTGGAGGCGCCGCCGGTGCGCACCGGGCCGCGTGCTACAGCCGCCGCTGCAGCAGCTACAGCAAGTGCTGCAGTGCCGGGCGGCACCGGAGGATTGGCCTCGAACCAAGCTGGAGTGGCTACTGAAGCGGCCCTGGGGATGCGGCCGGGGCCGGGCAGTGCAGCACGGTCAGGTGGAAGTGGCAGCAGTGGTAGCAGTAAGCACATGACAGTATCGGAGCTGAGACTGGCGGCGGCTGCAGCCGAACGTCTGTCTATAGCAACGCCGGCGTCACCAAGTGCGGTTGCCACTCCTGCTACAGCTGATGCCGCGGCCGCCAGCCCCGGGGTGCCGGGCCCCGACATGCCTGAGCCCGTGCACGCCACATCACACCCGGACGCTTTTCGCCCCAGCCAACCTAACAGTGACGACGTCACCCAAACCGTGTCAGCAGGAGCGCCGCCAATGCGGCTACAAACGCGCGACAGTGGCTCATCATCAGAGGTCCGCACTGCGGCGAGTAGCGGCGGGAGTGCAGGCTTCGCCGCCGCCGGCATGGCTGGACCGCTGCAGCTGCTGTCGGGCCCGGAGAGGCAGCTGCCGCTGCTGCAGACCGCCGCGCAGCAGCTGCTGAGTGAGCAGTCGGAGCCGCCACGGCGGCAGTCGCCTGAGCCGCAGCGCAATACCAAACCGGAAGGCGACAGTGCCCCAGCAGCGGCGGACAAAGGAGGCACGGCGGCAGCAGCGCTACTGCGGCGGCTGCTGCCGTCTACCCTTGCGCCGGCGCCGGCGGCGTCAAGCCGCGACGGCACCGGTAGCGTAGGCGGCAGCCGGTTGGAGTGGCTGCTGCGGGTGGCGGGCGCCGTGTTGCGGCCGCCGCCGCCTCCCGACCCCCAGGAAGCGCGGCGTGTGGATGCCTTCATGGCGGCACTGGCGTCGGAGGCGGAGCCGGCTCGCCGGCAGCAGCAGCGCGCCCAGGCGCTGTTGCTCCCCGAGTACCTACGGCAGCAGGCAGAGGCGCGGCTCGAGGAGGAGGAGGCCGAGGCGGCGGAGCATGCGGGCCAGGGCGCGACAGCGGCAACCGAAGAGGCCGCGGCCGCGGCGGGCGAGGGCACAGCTGACCAGCTGCCGTCGCTGTTTGAGGGCGTGCAACCTCTGTTCGCACGGAGCATCGGCAGCCTCCGGTCCGGCGGCCGAGATGCTTCGGACCGCTACGCGTTTTCTGATGCGGACGAGTCAGACGAGGAGGAGGAGGACGATGGCGCGGGCTTTTGCGGTGAAGCGCCTTCGGCCGGTGTGGGCACGGGCGCAGCGCTGGGCGTTCCCGCCGGTGCGCTTGCGCGCCGGGCCGGCGCCGGGCCGGCGCGCGGCTCCCCGGCACCCACGGCCGCGCAGGCCACAGCCGGCGCCGCCAATGCGCCGAGGGCCCGCCTCACAGACAGTGAGGTCGCCGAGCTGCGAGGTCTGGGCACGCCCGGGGGACCTGCGGCCGCCGCCAGCGCGGCCGCCAAGTCGGAGGCCCGGCGGCAGCTGCTCCGCTCCGTACGGGACCGGCTGACGGCGCTGTCGACGGTGCCGGATGCACAGGTGCTGGAGCTACTGGCGCCGCCGCCGCCGCCGCGCGCCCTGCGCAGTATGCAGTGGGGCCCGCCGGTGCGGCCGACGCTGCCGCAGCACGATGCGGTGCCGCACCGGCTGCCCCGCCCTGCGGCTGCGGCGGAGGCCGGGGCGGCATTGTCGGGCGGCCTGGCGGCGCTGGTGGGCGCGGACGACGTGGTAAGTGACAGCGTACGGCAGCTGTTCGACGAAATGGAAGTGGAACTCGCCGTCGAGGCCGGATCCGGGTTTCTGTCCCCGGCGGCACTGGCTGCAGTGCAAAGCCACGCCGCCGGCAGCCTTGCGACGGCAGGCGGCGCAGCCGGCGGCGGCGGAGAACCCGCGGCAGCATCCAGCCGCTACGCCCGGTCCTTGGTCACGGCTGTGGAGGTTGTCAGCATGGCTGGGGCGGTGGAGAGCCGGGACCGGCAGCGGGCCCTGTGGGGGCTGCTGGCGCCGCCGCTGCAGGCGGCCGCGGCGGGCGGGCTGCTGACGCCGCCTGACGCGCTGCTGACGTTGGAGCGCATGGCCCAAGGCGACGGCGCTGCAGCAACGGAGGCAACGGAGGCCGCGGTGTCTGAGCTGGTAGGCGTGGTGGGCGTCTGGCTGCTGCGGCAGGAGGAGCGCGCGTCCGCGGGTGGCACCGGCAGCGGCGGTGGAAGTGGGGGCGGAGGTGAAGGCGTAGGTGGAGGCGGCGTGGGGCCAGCTGAAGTCGCGGCCTACCGCCGCCTGTGCTGGGCGGTCCAGCGGCTGGCTCCTGACGCTACCAAGGCCGCCGCCCCCTTCTCTGTGGAGGCGGATGACACCGACGCCGGGTCAGCGTCAGCGATGCTGGCGCAGGTGCAGGCGGGGTGTGTGGTGGGCGTGGGCCCAGTCATGGCTGCGCTGCAGCGCGCCTACACGCCGCACGAGCACCACGACCGGCTGCGCAAGCTGCTGGAACAGGCGGCGGCACTGGCGGAGCAGCGCGACCGCACCACGGCCGCGCAGGCGACTGATACTCGCCAGCAGCAGGACGAGGCGGAGCTGCAGCAGCATCAGAGTAGCGGGGACTCGCCTCCGGCTGGTGTGCCGGATGGCGAGCCTGCGGCGGCAGGGGAGGCGGGGGCGGAGGCCGCGGGCGCGAGGGGCTGGGAGGCGGAGCTGGCGGGTGTGCGCTCTGACGTGCTGTGGCTGCTGCGCCGCATGGAGCCGGCGGCGCGCGTGTGGGCGCTGCAGGCCCTTGTCGGGAGCGGCGCAGCGGATGGCGATTTCGTGGAGGCTGTCACGGGGCTACTGCTGGGGCAGCTGGGGGTGAGTGGGCTGGCAACGCTAAGGGCGGCCTGAGGTCATGGGATTCGCGACACGTGGGTTCACGGTATGTGGGGTTCACGAGCTGGGCCGGTGATTCGAGGGTGGCGCGAACTCCTCAAGGGTGGTACTTGCGGTGCGTGCTAGCCCCACTTTATCTTGCGAAACATGGACTGCCACATGTCCTTCCCACACCCATACTTTCTTGCTTAGGACATGCCACCCGCCGAGGTGGTCAGGGCCATGGACGCACTGGCGGTGGCAGCGGCCTCCGCGGCCTCTGCAGGCCCGCACGGCCTGGCGCACACGGCGCTCGGACCCGCCGCCCGCGCCTTCCTGCGCGCCGCTGGCGCGCGCCTCAAGGACCGCACGGGTGACTTCGCCGCCAAGGACCTGGCGTGTGCGCTGGCGGCGGTGCTGCAGCTGGCGTCAGCACTGCCCGCCGCCAGCGCGGCCAGTAGCAGTGGCGGCGGCGGCGGCGGCGGCCGGGCTGTGGTGCCGGCAGGCGACAGGGCTCTGCTGGTGGTGCTGCGCCGGGCGCTGGTGCAGCGGCTGCAGCAGGCCGGCTCGGCGGGTGGCGGTGTGCAAGTGGCGCAGGTGCTGGCGGAGCTGAGCCGAGTGGTAGGCTTGTGTGAACCGCACGTGAGCGCGCAGGAGCCGCCCAGCAACAGCAGTGGCAGCAGTGCAAGCAGTGCCAGCGGTGCCAGCAGTAGCATCAGAACCAGCCCAGGCGGCACCAGCACGGAGCTGGCTGCAGTCCTGGACGCGGCGGCGGACGCGGTGTTGCGGTTGGCGGCGCACCAGCCCAGCCGGGGCTACAGCAGCGGCGCTGAAGAGCCGCCGCCGGCCCAAGCCGGTGATCAGTTGCCGGCGTCGCATCAGCACCAGAACCAGAACCAGCACCAGCGGTTGGATGCGGAGGAGATGGTGGCGTTCCTGAGCGCCTTCGGCGGGCTGGGCTACCAGCACAGCGGCGGCGAGCGCTGGCGGTTGCTGGTGTCCGGTACGCTTGCGGCGGTGGCGGACCGCGCCGACGTCGAGTCCGCGGCGCTGCTGGGGTCACCCGGACAACCGCCGTGCGCTGCTGGTGCCGGCAGTGTGGATGCCGGGTGCCCGGTGCAGGAGGAGGGATTGCAGGTGGGGGCCGAGGCGGCTGGCCGTGCATGCGGCGCCGGGCAAGAAGCGGAGCGGGCGGCGTTCTGGGTGCGGGCGGTGGCGGCACTGGACGGTGTGGACGCACTGCCTCTGGAGCTGTTGGTGCAGGTGGGGGAGCTGGTGGAGACGGCGGTGGTGGCTGTGACAGCTGAGGCGGCCAGCGGTGTCGGAGTGCCGCAGTCTGCTGCTAGAAATGGGTTGGATGGTGAGGGCGAGGCGGGCGCAGCAGCCGGTGATGGTGCGGGAAGCGCGCACGTAGGCGGCACCGGGGGGAAAAGTGCCAAGGGCAGGGGCAGGCGTGTGTGGAGGCCGCGGCCGAAGGTTCAGGGTCCTGGAGGAACGGCAGCAGCGCCAGTGTCTGAGTGACGTGGTGTGGCAAGCAGACACCAGGGTTCAATGATTCGCAGGTATGCGGGCATACGCATGATGTGTGGGGGTCGTACGACGGGATAAGCAATGACTTACGGGCTCCAGTCCTGTTCATCGGGTGAGCGTTCCCACAATGGGAGCTGCGGTCTGTAATCGTCGGCCGCTGTGCCCACACCGGAACTGCGGAAGGCGAGGATGTTGCGCTCAGGTGCCCCCATCGGCACAGCCGATGCGCAGTAGCACGGCCCATAACCCGAACACCCTCAATATCGAAACATATCCATTTTATAACCAAGACCGTTAACATGGCCTCCACGACGGAGGCTCGGCCTCCTTCCACCACCACGCATGCCTCGCTCTACTCCTCGGACAAACCGGCGATAACTGCGCACCTCTTGCTCATAGCCCTGTCGCTAGCACCTCTAGTAATCAATGTGCCAACGAATTTCAACATCGTGGCGACTGCAGCGCTCGCGGTGTACTCGGGCTGTTGGCGATCTGTCAAGCCCGCGCCGCCCACGGAGAGCATGACCAAAAAGGATGCTATGCGCTTCCCGCTAGTTGGAAGCTGCGTCCTTTTCGGTCTGTTCCTGCTCTTCAAGTTCCTGCCGAAATGGCTGGTGAATGCGGTGGTGTCCCTCTACCTGGGAGGCATCGCCGTGTTCGTGCTCACGTCGGCCGTGGAGCCATACGTGAAGGATTATTTCCCGGAGAGCATTCGCCACATGGAGATCGGGCTTCCGCGCGTCAAAGTACCCTACGTGTTTGACAACACCGATGGCTCTATGCGCCCCACCGTGCCGGAGCTGTGCCTGGCCGCGGTCAGCCTGGGGTTCTGCGTGTGGTACTACGTGCGCAAGCACTGGTTCGCTAACAACGTGCTGGGCCTGGCTTTCTGCCTGGAGGGCATCGAGCACCTGAGCCTGGGCTCGGTGCACGTGGGCATCATTCTGCTGGTGGGCCTGTTCTTCTACGACATCTTCTGGTGGGTGCGGTATTATGGACACATGAGGGGTGATGAGGGGCACGGAGATGAGGGCTTGGGGCACGGAGGTGAGGGCTTGGGGCACGGAGGTGAGGGCGGGTGGCGCGGGGCTGGAGGAGGATGCCTGGGCTTGGCGGCACCGGGATGAGGTCTGGGACCGTGGCAGACACCAGGTGGGGACAGAGGCAGACACCAGGCGGGCACAAGGGATTGGCGCGGACTTCAGGGGCGCTGGCGGGGAAAGCTCAGTAACGGGGGCAGCCCAGGAGCCAGGCGCGTCGATTGAACCCAATCGGACAGTGCGTACAAGAGCGCATAATGCTTTCGCGCTTAGCTGTGCTCCGCGCCCAGAAACGCCTGCGCATTTCACTGAATAGCCAAGCAGCAGCCGGTGTGACCTCTTTGCCCCACCGGCCAACCCTTGATGCCATACTGCTCACTGCCTTGCACGCCTTTGCACTGCCTTGCGCACACAGGGTGTTCTTCACGCCGGTGATGGTGTCTGTGGCGAAGAACTTCGACGGCCCCATCAAGCTGCTGTTTCCACGGGCGGGCAGCGCGGAGGAGCTGGCGGGCGGCAAGCGGCCCTTCGCCATGCTGGGCCTGGGTGACATCGTCATCCCGGGTGAGCCCTGAGCGGGGGCTGGAGGAGACATGCTTGGGCGAGAGGGTGGGCGGGAGGCGAGAGGATGCGCGAGAGCCCTGTTTGTTGGCTAGATGGGTGGGGTAGGGCTTGTTCCGGTGTGGCCGGTTGGCGAGGGGCGGCGTCAAGGTGGAGGGGCGGTAGGCAGTGGAGGTGGCGCGGGGCAGTGCCGGCGGCCACCTGCGGCCATCGGTGCTGTCGAGCTGGGGCGCCTGCCTGCGCGTTTGGCACCGGGCAATGGCCCTCGGAAGCTCGCCATGCCCACGTGCCCCTCCGCCCCTCCCTGCTGCTGCCCACCTCCCGCCAGGCATCTTCGTGGCGCTGATCCTGCGCTACGACGTGCAGCGCAACTTCCGCTCCAAGTACTTCCGCTCCGCGTTCGGCGGCTACGTGGCCGGACTCATCGCCACCATCGTGGTCATGAACGTGTTCAAGGTGAGGGCGGAAGAGCGGTGGTGCAGGCCGTGGCGCCATGGGTTTTGGGGGGGTGGAGACTGTCCAAAAGCAATCCAAGGTGTGCCGAAACCCATGGTGGGTTGAGCGTGCACGCTGTGAAGCATACTGCAAAGGTCGCGGCGACCTCATGGCGTCCATTGCGGAGGACGGATTGGCGTCGTGAGTGTGTCGGCTGTCTGTACTGGCCGCAACCGGCTGACTACCTCTGGATCTTTGGGAGTCCTAGCTTAGTCACCGCCTGACACATGCACGGCTCGGCTGCTGCGCCCGTGTCCCCTGGCCACCCCCCACGCAGGCGGCCCAGCCGGCGCTGCTGTACATCGTGCCGTGCGTGCTGGGCGCCACGCTGGGCCACGCCTGGCTGGCCCGGGAGTTCAAGAGCGTGTTTGACTTCAGCGAGGCGGCGGAGGAGGGCAAAGAGGAGGGCAAGGAGGAGGGAGAGGGGAAAGGCACGGAGCAGGAGAAGCCGGAGGAGAAGAAGACGCAATGAGGGAGAGGGAGAGCTGTAAGCGTGTGTTACGGCGGCGGTGTGCATGATTGTAAGCCATCGTGCACGAAGGGGTCCAAAACCTCGGCTGCGGTTGGGTCGTATCGCCCCGGAGGGTGTGGCGTTCCGCTAGACGTTTGATGTATGCCAGAGTGTGTGTATTGTCTACAAGGGCTAAGAGCCCAGGACCTCGCAGTGACGAAGATACTGCTTATCAGTCAGACCCTAATGGTGTCGGGTAACTGCTCGGACCAACCAACGAATGAATTGATGGCTGTCAGGTGGAAGACGCGCACGGTGCACGAATGTTGAAGGATGGGGCAGGTGGCTGAACTATTGGCTGGCTGGCATCGCAGAAGGCTGCAACCTCTGGCGGTAGGGACCGGGGCACGCCGGCCCGGCTCGGTTCTACCCGTTGTAAGGACGGCTTGAATGCAGTTGCAGTTGTGTTAACATGTTGACCGCCACGGGCCAAAGTAGTACGGTAGTACCCGCACGGGCAACGTCACATACGTAGGAGCCCTCATCCCTGCGCAGTGCGCGCGCATACCCTATTATACATCATACTTCAGCCACAGCGTTGTTGTAGGCTTAGCAGGTAGGCCACTTGAACTCCCAGGCAGGTCACTTCAACTCCCTACTGCATAATATGTCGCCTTACCGAAAGCGCTTAAACCGCATCCATTCTTTCAGTGTGCACCACCTCCTGCCTATGGTCTTCACAGCAATTCTGCCAGCGGTAGTGCTCACAGCAAACGTCCTAACTCCTAAAACACATGCATCCGAATGTCACGTCGACGAGCGAGCGGTGCTCAGGGCGCCGAGAACATGGCATCCATCTCCACCGAGGTGAGGTAGCGCACCTCCTGCGGTGCAGCAGAAGTTGCGTCAGTCCGGTACTCTGTTTTCAGCCCAGCACTCCGCAGCGCATCCACCATGGCAATGGCGGCGCTTTGGCCTGATTGCGCGCAGCCCTCGAATTCGTTACATCCACAGCCCCGCATCCCACGCCCGCATCCCCTGGCTCACCTGCAGCTGCTCCGACTCCTCACTTTGCAACCGGCGCGGCAGGCCCAGGCCCGCGCTCTGCGGCTGCGCGCGCGCCTGCAGCTCCAGGTCCTGGTCGCGGCTCCACACGGCCCCGCCCGCCGCCACGTCGTCCAGCTGCTCCACGCCCTCGGCGGAGCCGGAGGCGGAGGCCAGCAGGTGGCGGCCGGGCACCTTGTAGCCCGCCACGTCGCTGTCGCTGTCGCCGTGCTTGGGCACCCAGGTGGTGAACTTGCGCTGGAAGCGGTCGGCGTGGGGCCGGTCCGCGAAGAAGTCGTACCTGCGGCGCGAACGCGTGCGCATGCGTGTGCAACATGGTGGGCGGCGGAGCGTGTGCACAGGTATGAGGGTGGGGGTTGGGCGCCGGGCGTGCCGCCTCGGGCGCGCATTCACTCAGTGTCTGTTTCGCAGGCTGGGCAGGCTGCGTGGCGGACACCACTATGGCTGCTATGTCGTGTTGTCCGCCGCCGCGACTGACCGAATGTGTGTCGCCATAGGTCGACACGAAACGCCATCAATCCTCTCGTGTGACCAGCCGCTGTGGGTCTCATTTTGACTGCGGCACGATATCCGCGTTTATAAGCCGGCGGCCCAAACGCAGGGCGGGATGGCAATGGTCGGCGCGCACGGCTTCGTTTACCCTCCATGCTCAACTGATACAGTGTGTGATACAAAGCCCCACGATGGACATGACGCTTTGTGCCTAAGTTGTTGAAGCCTCCCCCCGTCCCCACCAGCGTCCCCACCGGCACCGTGAGCTCACCAGATCCAGCCGGGGTTCTTATCCAGGCAGCAGAACACGGACGTGTAGTGCTTGAGCCGGTTCTCGTAGCGGGCCTGCTCCTGTGGAGTGGAAGTTGGGCATGCCATGATTCGTCTCGGCTGTTTCCTCATGAGTGAGATTTGCAGCCCAGGCCGTGAGCCCAGGCATAGACCCGGCATTTCGTGTTACGTCCATGACACGCCACCGCGGCTACAAGCGACCGTGTGTGTGCGCGTTTGCTTACCTCGGGGTCGCTGAAGCCACTGAACGCGTCCTTTGCGTTCTTGAGGACAATGATCTTCTTGTCCTGGACGGCCTCCAGCGCCTTGGCCACCGCGGCGCTCTTCAGGTTCGGCATCAGCTTCACGACGCCGTCCTGGCAGGAGGTTATGCGAGGGGCGGCGGGAACGTGTGTAAATGTCTTAAGCGGCACGGCATCACGCGGGCCGCATGTGCAAGCACCTGACAGCTGCGAGGGCTACACCCGAGTGCCGCTTGGCGTTATGCAGAGCGGCATGGAACCGTTTGGCTGCCTTACCTTAACTACCGCAGGTCCAGCGCCCTCCTCGCATCCCGTCGCGTCAGGCGGTGCACAGATCTCAACAGTCACGCGGCTCTCGTTCACAGCCTTGCTCATCCTGCAGTAGCCCAAGGGAGCAGGAGCACATCCAAAGATAAGCTACCACTAATTCTCTTGGCACGGGATCTGCGCAGTGGGCCAGGGCACACCATTTGGCTTACGTACAACCTCCTGAGCTACCGCCGCCACGTCCACCGCCCACCGGCCGCGCCTGCCGTCGCCATGTCGCCGTTGCCCAACCCATCCCGCACTCCTAGCCCGCCCGCCTACCTAGGGTTGTTGAAGAAGGAGTACTCGCGGTAGTGCAGGTGCGCGCCGAACTCGGGGCGGGTGTTGTGCCAGCCGCCCTCCAGGTCCAGCACGTGGTCGGCCGGGCAGATGAACGGCTTCTTCCAGTGGCTGCCCGGGATGTTGCCTGAACAGCAGTGAATACATATGTTGTGAGGGGAAGGCCCAAACGTGCTAATGCAAACAATGCTACCGTACAGTCGCTTTTGCAGCCGGTTCTCACGAGCCCATCCTTGACTCGCAAGCCCGAATGCAAACTCGCTCGACAACAGGAACCGCGCCGGCACCCGACTGACTGACGGCCACAAGCCGGCCCCCCGCCCTTCCGCAGTCCCGCTCACCGTCGTACAGCGGCGCCCAGTACTTGTCCAGCTGGCACCAAATGGGCGGCAGCACGATGACGCGGCCCAGGGTCAGCGCCACACCAATGGCGGAGCGCAGCCTGAGCAGCTGTAAGAAGTAGGAAGAAGGCGGGGTGGTACAGCCGCGAGGGCCGGGCTTCATGTCAGGTATGCACTGCAGTATCAACGCCTTTTGCACCTTGGATACGCTAGAGTGACCGGCGCAACTTCAAGCACCCTCCAGCGCCACGGTGCGGTGCCGCCCTTGCTGACCCAACACGCGCACCCATTCCAAAGCATCACAAGCCCAGCCCACATTATCCAGAGGCCCCCAGTCCAATACCCACAACACAACACTGATCACCGACCCCGCACTTCCTGCCCCTCGCCCACCTGGTGGTGCACCAGCGCGAAGTGGTCGTACAGCTTGTCGGCGCTCATGGAGCCCACCACCGGCTTGGCGGCCGCGTCCAGCAGCGCCTGGGGAATGTCCATGCTGCAGAGCAAACAGGCCGGGCGCGGGTATCCCGTTAATGACGCTTGGACGCCGGACATTACCTTGCACGGTGCGGCGGTGCGCTCCACATGATTTGCGCCTACGCCGCATTTGAGTCACAATCCATTCTCCAACCCGCGCTAACGTGACTGTGCTGTTGGTAGTACGATCAGCGGCCGCCTTCAACCCTCGCGCCTTGTCATGGCCTATCACCTGTCCTGCCACCCCGTGCTCACTCGATGGTGACAAAGCCGTTCTCGTGGTTGTAGTACTCGGGCGGGTCCTCAAACAGCATGAACTCGCGGAAGCGGTGCCGCTTGCCCGGAGTGCCGCTGTACTGGAAGGTGGCGTGGGCCACGTACGGCTCCAGGCCCAGCTCCGCGTACTTGCGCTGTGGAGGCAGAAGGCAACAGGGAGCAGACCGCTCATAGGAAGAGGCGGCGGGTCCGTGTGCATGGCGTGACGCATGAAGCACGATCCGCAGAGCGAAGGCGAGCACTCAAGACAGCCACAGTCCAACCCGCTGCCCTAAAACTCTATCGACCGCCGACGAACCGTCTCTGATTCCATGGTTGCATTCCCACAGCGCCCACGTCGCCCGCGGCACACACCCGGCTCCCCGCCGCACCTGCACAAAGAAGGTGTGGCCGCTGGCGAACAGTGCGCAGGGCAGCACGCCCACAGTCAGCTTGCCGTCGTAGCCCTTCCACAGGTTCTTGGGCGGCTCCGAAGAGCTGTGGCCCTGCAGGGACCAGGGACCACGGCCAGGCGCAACGCAGCGGATGCAGTGATAACCTAGTATCCGACAGCTTTCATCGAGCAATGTGCCATCTTGCCAGGCGCATGAGCGCCCACCCCAAGAACTACCAGCAGCCTGAACGCAGCCGTGGCCGCTCCCACCTTGCGCGCCAGGTCGTTAAATGCGGTCTGGTCCCACATCTTGGGGTCATCCAGCGACTTGACCCAGTCGTCTGGATATGAGCACACGCGGCGGAGGCGGGGCGAGCGCCAAGCTCATCATAGACATACGAGCATTTGCACGTTACCGGCGTCGGTGCTTGTGGACTCCTACACGATTACCAGCAAGCGCACCGCATTGACAAGCGCGGAAGCTCGGCGCCGCCTTCATGAGCGCACCTCCCTGCGCTGAAGTGGATGCGCCCCACCCGCGCCGCGCCCGCACCCCGAGCTCTCATGCTCACCCAGGAACGCCTTGCTGGTGGGCCTGAACAGCATGATGCCAATGTTGAAGGCGCTGCCGGCGGCCGGGAAGTTCTCCAGGCTGTCATCCTGTGCAGGTTAGGTTAAGACAAGCACTCGTGACCGGTCGTGTGCATGCCCGTGGTCATGTGAGGGCCCTCGCAACGGCTCACTCAGTAGTATTGCGGGGACAGAGCGTAGTTCTTCGGGTTTCGGACTGGCAAAATGATGATCGCACCAGCCTCCCGCCACCCTATGGCCCCGAGCCCGCCCACCGCACATTGACGGTGGGCCCCAGCTGGTCTGAGGAGGTGAGGATGTCGGCCTCCGGGTAGCGGTGGAAGTAGGGGATGGGGTTCTTCACCCAGGCCGTGTCAATGTCCGACACCACCACCGACACCTCCAGCGCCAGCACGTCACGGATAAGCTTAATCTTGAACCTGGGGATGTCGGGCGCGACCAGCGCGAAATGAAACTCATTGGCACCGAAGAAATCATGGTTGCTGCGCATACCACCCGCCGCCCCCAATGTGGCATGCTCTGTAACCCACCGTGCACCATGCAGCCGGAGAGCCCGTCCCACACTTCCAGGCTTCGCAAAACCCTTGCCCAGCGTCGGTTCCTGGCCCAGTCTGCCCACTGACACGGCAAAGGTCACGACCACGCCTCCTTTGTGCTATGAGCCTTGGGTTCTGGTTCTCGCTGATCTTAGCCTTAAAGCTTACTGCCCCCGCCCCGCCCAGCCCGACTTAAGGGAATGACGCAACCAACCCCACCTGCCCATGAGGTGGAAGTTGGTGCTGCCCCAGCCCAGGTCCTTCTTGGTGATGCCGGTGTTCATGCGCCAGGCGGGGATATCCAGGTCCACCAGCTCCTTCAGCATGTCATCGTCCATGGCGCCCACCATGTAGCCCTTCACGCCCGACTGTGATGAACAATGGTGCCGGCACAGGCGTGGCACAGGTGTAGGCACAGGGAATGGTAGGCGCGAGGGAGAGGAGAGCGGCCGCAGGTGCACTGCGGTAGTGGGTCGAAAAGGCTAGGCGCATGCGGCCACGCAGAGTGCGCAGACTCCCCATCGCGCCGCACTTGCTGTGCCACGCTCCGCCTGTCCCACCCCTGCCATAACCGGCCGGCCCGCACCTTCTGCAGGTTGTGCACCCAGGTCTTGGCAAAATCCAGGTAATGGTGGTTAGCCCACGTGATCATGATTAGCCCGTCCTGCAGCAGCGGCGTCACGCGCTCCCTGTCCAGCAAGGGAGGTAGACAAGGAAGGCGTTGGGAACGTGAAACGACGACAGGGCAGGCGCCAGATGCTAGTTGTGGAGGTCACGCGTTGGCAGTCGGCTGCCGGGCTTGGACCGCTTTGCACCGGACCCAACCCTGCAGCCAACCTGCTTCCTTGCGACGCCTCTTTCACCGCACAACCAGCCTGCGCGCAGTTCCTGCCTTACTTGGTGAGGGGGTAGTCATCAGGGTTAAACGGCGGCTTTTCTTTTGGTGGTGGTGGCGGCGACACGGTTGCTACCGGGTCCACCGTCTTTGTGCTAGCCACCGTTGTTGAGGCAACGGGCTTGCCCGATGAGCCTGCGACAACAAGCGCACGTACAATCACAAATGCTTACTGGCTTGGCCATGAGGCCAGGTACGAGACACAGCACGGGGGGTGGGGGTGCGGAGGGTGTTGCAGGCTCGAGCGACGGGACCGCAAGGAAACCGGCCCCTCCGAGTTGACTACGCCTGCCCATTGCCGCTCTTCGGGGTAACCGGAGCTCACCAACGACAGATTGTGTTCCCTTCACGCTGTCCTCGTAGGGATGCACCACCGTCGCGTAGAACTTCCACCAAAGAGGGCCACCCAGCGCGTACGCGCCGTAGAGAATACCACCAGTCACGATCACAAGCGCAATACGAGCCATCAGCTTATCTGTGCGGGTGCTAACGGGAACAGGGACGGCCCGCTCAGCCGCGGCAGCGGCATTCTGAAGCATGTTGTGCTACCTCCGGTGGTTCCACCGATGCTCTAGTCTCTTATGGTTTGATGTAAATGTAGCGCTGAGCCCCTGGCGCCTGCTAGCGCGCGAACTGACGTCTTTAGAAAGAAAACTCGACGATCACAACATTCTTGCGCAAACTTCGCAAATCAAGACTCGCCCCCCAGGTAAGGTTCGAGCCAGTCTTCAGTTTGCTCGCACAACACACCATACACAACACGAAGGGTGCCAGGTCGGGTTGGATCCAAAATGCATCATGGCAACTAAACTACGAAAGGCAATTTGTTCACACGAAGCACCCATTTACAATCACAGTACGCATACTGCGTGGCGGTTGATTAGGACTGCCTGCCAAGTGTGCACTTGCATCTTCCGGATTTTGAGCTGCTCCTGCCAAGTGCCAACCATGGCTCCCATCAAGGCACGTACAATATCACATACCTTATAACGTGCTGGACATGCCGGAAAGGTCCGATTGCGCCGACCGTTCCTGACCCCACTTTCCGGCATGCCTGCGCATCCAGGTCGGTGTAGCTTTGGACTGGACACCCAACACCAACCATGCAGGATTCTACATCGCCAAGCAGAAGGGGTTCTACGAGGAGGCGGGACTGGAGGTGCGAAGCCTGCCACTGCACTGAAGTACTGCAGGGGTTGCGGCGCGCGGCACTGCTCCGGAGTGGGGTCATCCCGCGCCGGCCTGCGAGGCCGGGATACGACTTTCCAATGTGCAGACGCCCCCGCCTTGAACGCTAACACGTACAGGTGACCATTGTGTCGCCCCATGTGGATGAGTACAAGGCAACTCCAGCGTCCCGGGTGAGCGGCTTAAGAATGCGGATCTCTGCGGCGGGGGGCATTTGGCGTCGCTTGCGCGCTGCCTTCCACTCCCCGACGTCATTGCAGCTGAACAATAGTTGCTGCCCCTGCACCTGCTGCTACATCCATTTCGTTGCTACTCGTTATGTAGGTGGCCGACGGCTCATGCATGTTCTGCGTGACGCCGTCCGAGTCCGTCATCTCGGCGCACACCTGGCCCGCCGGCACGCCGGGAGCCAAGCCCAAGTTCGTGGCGGTGGCCACACTGCTGCAGGTGCGCGGGTGCACGTGGATACGACAGGCTGGAGCATGCTGTGTCAGTCGGGTGGGCTACACATGAGAGCCCCGCTTGGGGCGCGACGGTTACGGGCTTGCCTGCCCCACCCGCACCCATCCAACCCGCACACACGAACACGCACACGTGCCCAAATCCCTACGCCCACCGGCCTCAGGACTCGACGTCCGCCATCGTGACGCTGGCCTCCAGTGGCATCGCCCGGCCGGCACAGCTGGACGGCAAGACCTACGCCAGCTACGGCGCGCGCTTCGAGGGCCGCATCGTGCAGCAGCTCATTCGCAACGACGGCGGCAAGGGCGACTTCCTGGAGAGCACGCCGCCCATGCTGGGCATCTGGGAGACGCTGCTCAAGGTGGGAAGGGGCCGCGGCCCTGGCATGTGACACTGTGATGGGCGGGGGCATCATTGGCATGCATGTGAGCGTTCCATCGGCCCGCGGAGGTTACAGTAACATGCGCATGGACGTACCGTATACGGTGCAGGCGCCGGCTTGGCCCTTCGAGTGCTAACGCGTGCTTGCCAATGCGCACAACACACCACACGCAGGGCGAGGCGGACGCGACCTGGGTCTTCATGGGCTGGGTGAGTGCCGCCGCCTAACAGGCTGACACCCGCGTGGTTGCCCCGGTCGCCTGAGTATGGCATATTGCCCACCGCCACATGCCGCATTACGCAGACCGTTCCGTATAACTCTCATGTCTACCTACACCACTGCAGGAGGGCATCGAGGCCAAGCGAAAGGGCGTGGAACTTAACGCCTTCGGCCTGGAGGAGTACAAGGTGAGCAGCAGGGTATCAGCACCGCACGTCCCCAACGCATGTGGCCCCACCTGTCTCGGAACCTTCATCAAGTGCCCGCCAGCGCGGTTCGGCACGGATGCGTACCGGGTCTCCATACTATTCCTCCGCTCCAGCTGGCGCGGGTGTTTTGCCTTGCTCACAACATTATTCCTCCCGTACAGATGCCGTACGGCTACAGCCCCCTGCTGGTGGCGCACCCCGACACAGTCAGGTGGGGTGGGGATGGGAGGCACAAGGGCCGAGGGAAGGCAGGCGGCGGGAGGGAGGCGGCGCTGGAGGAGGGAGGCGGCATGCTGGCGGTACGCACCGCGGGCTTTGCCCGGGGCTCTGCCCTTTTGGGTGCACGGCCCAAGGCACGCTCAGTAGCGTGTCGCACGACTTCGACTGGAGCGTCATCTCCACCCGCACTGCCCTGCAACCCTACTCCCCTCCCTGCTGCGTAGCAACCAGCCCGAGGTGGTCCGCTCCTTCCTGGCCGCCACCGCGCGTGCCTACGAGTGGGCGGCCGCGCACCCTGCCGAGGCCGCCGAGCTGTTCCTGACGGCCGTGGCGGCGGAGCACGCGGCGCAGCCGGCCCTGCCGCAGCCCCTGGACCCCGAGGTGGTCAAGGAGTCGCAGGTGGGGAGCATGGGGCTGGGGCCGTGGGCCGCGGGCTGGGCCCGGGAATGCGGCTGGCGCAGAGAGTGGGGCCGGAGACGAATCAGTCGCACGGGTCCACCTGCCATGGTGGGCGTATGAGTACGCCCAGCCTACCAATGGCAAAGGCTACCTAATAGACTGCTCCGTCCTGTACCTGTCCTGCTCACGACCAGCTCTCTCTTGAGTCCATTTGTCGCTCCTCATGCCTCCTTCTCGTCGGCGCTACTTCCCCTTGCAACGCCGCCTCCTCACCGCACCCCTCCCCTGCCCCTCACCCCCCCCCCTGGCCCCTGGCCGCGCACAGGCGTACTTGGCCTCCCACTACCTGGACGGCCAGGGCCGCTGGGGCCACATGCAGCCGGGCGTGTGGGACCGCTTCGTGGACTGGCTGTGCGCCAGCGGCCTGCTCACCAGCAAGGTGCAGAGCCGCGCCGTGGGGGCGCCCGGCACCACCAGCCTGGACGGGCTTCGCGCCGGCGACGTGGGCGAGCCCATCCCGCGCGCGGACGTGGACGTGGCCGCCATGTACAGCAACGAGCTGCTGCCGCCCAGCAAGCACAGCGCCAAGTAGAAAGCAGAGGAGATGCGGCGAAGAGGGGACGGGCCAGTGGGTGGAAGTTGCAGTGGTGGGCAGGATGGGCAGGATGGGCAGGATGGGCGGGATTTGGCTTCTGGGTGTGGTGGACAAGGAACGCTCAGAGGAGGGCGGGGCAGGCCGCTGCGGCGGTGCCTGTGCGCTGCACACGCAGTAGAGTGACGAAGTTGTGCAACTGGTCGTGGCATGCAAGGAAGCTGCAAGGACAATGAAAGGTGCTGCGTATGGCATGTGGTCTGCTGCTTGCCGTGTGTCTGTGAGACGACACACATGCCCGAGTTCATTGTCATTCATGAAAGGCTTGGAGCAACACCATGCGATGTACAAATTGTGAGGTTGCCGTGTGCAGGCAGCCCGCAATGGGCGTGAACTCGTCAAGGAAAGCGTGCACTTGCGCCAGACATGCACGACCAGGACGCTTCAAGTAGCAGCCCCCGCATGTGACACCTTTTCGGGCCCAGCCCCCAGAGCGGAGCGATTAGGGGGGGGCGGGGCGAAGCCGGAAGCCCCCTGGTCCCCTACCCGTTTACTGCACCATTCGTAGCAAACCGTTATGAAGTAATTCTGCCTAAGCTAGGAGTTACGAAGCAGGAAGTCAGCAGATTACCGCCGTCAACCCGTGTGAGGTAGCAGGGATGTTGGACTGTTCCCACGCCCCCAACGTAACCCTGCCTAGCCCTCGCCTCCTAGTCCACCTCGCCTGCTAGTCCTCCTGGCCTCCTACTCCTCCAGCAGCTATCCTCAGCGAGCCGCATCTAGCGTTCGTTGCGTTTCTCTGCACTCTGTTGATACCTCGCATCCTGCCAGCCTCCTAGTCCTCCCACTGCGGCACCCAGCCGTAAGTGTTCATCTGCATCAGCGCGCTGTCCGTGTCGAACGGGTCCAAGGTGGCCACCCACGCCACGCGCACATTCACCTCGTCCACCTCCTCGCCCATGCCCGCGTTCTCCATCACATTCAGCGCTTCGTTCACGCCCTCCGCCATCGCCGTCGCCAGGGCAATAACAGTCAAGTCCTCGCTGTACCCGCCCGGCATGTCGCAGCCGCACACCAGCTCTACCACTCCCCGGAAGCCCATGCCATCCGTGCTGCTGCTGCTACTGACAGCGCTGGCGCTGCTGATGCGAGGCACGTCGGCGCCACCGGAGTTGCGGAGCGTGGCCAGTACAGCCGCCACGGCACCGTATAAGGTGGTGGACGTCGAGCTGTGCGCATCGTCGCGTGGGGCCAGCAGCGGGTCGCCGGCCAGGCGCAGCTGGCGCAGCCGCGGCAGCAGCGGCCCCAGCGCCGGGAGCGAGGCGTAGGGGCAGCAGCGCAGGTTCACGCCCAGGAGCGAGAGCGCCTGCGAAAGGTGACACAGGAGCAGAGGGCGGGTCCGCCGTTGGATGCCCGCCTCACGGTCGGCCGAAGGCCGGTATGGGGTGGAGGTGGCGGGTTCGACGCGTTACAGGCCGCCCGACCTCCCCGCCCAGGACATGCCATACGTCGACAACGCGTGCTGGCCCTATGCTCGCAGTCACTGCCATCGGGCCTTACCTGGATGCCGGTGAAGGCGGTGCCGATGGTCCGCAGGTCGGCCGTCGTCAGCGCCAGGCCCTGCAGCCACAGCCCGCGCAGGCCAGGCATCCCAGCCAGGCCCGACACCCAGGCCCCGTGGCTGCCCGGCGCCTCCTGCACGCCCCGCGCCCACAGCCCCGGTGGCAGGTTCCACCCCGGCGGCGGCGGGAGCAGCACCGGCGTGTCATCTCCCAGCCAGCCATCGCCCGGCGGCGGAGCCACAAACACCACCCGCACATCGCTGCAGTCGCGCAAGCGGGAGCCCAGCTGCCGCGCGAAGCTCTGCACCGCCTGAGCCGCCGCCGGCAGCAGCGACGGCCCGGCCGGCTGCTCGCCGTCCTCCCCCTCGCCGCCTGCGGCCGCCGCGTCCGTAACGGCGTGCCGCCCCTGCAGCAGCGGTAGCTGCAGGAAGTCGCCGCCGCCGTTTCCGTCAAGCAACAGGATCCGTTCTAGGCTAGGCGGCGGCTGCACCGCTGCCAGCACCTCGACGAACTGCGCCGCGATGCAGAACCGCAGCTGCACCAGCCGGGGCGGCAGCTGGTAGGTCGGCAGCGGCAGCTCCAGCGGCGGCAGGGCGCCGCTCAACAGCCCGGCGCCGTTCTCTGGCAGGCTGATGCCGAGCTCAAACCCGTCTTGGTCGGCGGGCAGGGCCGCGATGTGCTCCGGCCCCAGCAGCACGCCCACCGCGAGCGAGGTCAGCCCCGTCAGCGTCTCCAGACCCCGGGCATCCAGCAGGCCGCAGTCCAGGTCGAGATTGCGCAGCGCCGGCAAGCAAGCTAGCTGCGCGGCAGAGGCAACGCCGCGAGGGCGGTAGAACTCCAGCTTTGTGAGGTTGGTGAGCGGCCGCAGCTCGGACACCAGCGGCATAGGCATGGTGCCCACGTGCAGCCGCTGCAGCTGCGCCAGGCTGCCTAGCTGCCGCAGAAACCCCGCGTGCGCCGAGTCCCAGTCCATGAAGATGCGGTGAAGCGAAGTGCAGGCTGCCAGGCTGGCCACGAGCTGCGGCGGCAGCGGCCCCGCTTCCCCCATCCCGTGTATGCACAGCTCCCGCAGCGGCGGCGCTACCGGCGCGCTGCCGTCCTGCCCACCGCTGCCCTGCAGCAGAGCCTCCAGACCCTGCAACGCTGCGTCCCATGCACCTTTCGAACGGTTGCTTATCAACGACAGCTGTGAGAGCGAGGGCAGCGCGGCCGCCGCGGTCCGGCCCACATCCGGGGTGAGGCTGCCGGCGTTCAGCTTGAGATGTGCGGTCGTCATACTTGAGTCCGGCTGCTCCGCCGCAACGTCCAGGAACGCCTGGAGCACTTCTTTCCTGCAGAAACCAGCAGTATACAATAGTTTAAGATGATTGGCGCTTGCAGCGCGGTAGCCGGGAAATTGGCGGGATTCGTTCTAGTGGTCCCTCAGAAACCCCTCAGGAATGCTCACGCTAGCGCTTTAGGATTGCCAACATCATGGTATCCGATACGGAGGGTGATGGGGCGTCCGCCACGGGTTAGAAAGCGACGAACGCTGTCGACGACCTCAATTTGGTCAGTGCCAGGCCGGTCACGGACGTCCAGCAAAGAAAGTTGCTGGTCCCATGCATTCCGAGTTCCTTGGCAGCACGTGCGGAAGCTGCGCGAGGTGGCTTGTCGGTCGCCATTCGGTTCGATGTGGTCAAGGACATTGCGCACTAAGCTCGGATTAAAAAGCACCGCGCCCACTGCGGGTGCTACCGCGTCATATATATCCATCGTGTCTGTAAACAACTACACGGTGGGACCTAGTATCTAGTATCTTAAACACTGGAGTCGGGTGTACGGCTCAGCCCATGCTTCGGGGGAACACCGCAATCAGTGCGTTCAGGCGTCACCGAACCTCTGCCTACGATGAGAACCGTACTTAACGTGGCGCAGGCGCATGTGTTGCACAGTGCAATGCAAATCGCAATGCTTCTATGTCCCGGCGCTGCTGCACATCCTGCCACGCCCCACGAACCCCACGCACGAACCCTACAGCCCTTGTCCCCGGACTTGCGTTCTGCCCACGCAGCTTTCCACATTGCGGCCACGGTTACAACCCAGCTCTGCCATAGACTATACGGTAGTTCTTCATTGAAACGTGCGACAATACCGCTGATGCTGCTTTCTGACTCTGCCACAGACCACCACCCCAAGCTCAGCGTCCAGCATCCATCCGGCACAAGACATGCAAACCCCAGGTCATGGTAACACGTATGGCACGGTCAGCACTGGGCCCCAACTGTCTCCAGCTGCTCCGCTCCACATTAACAGCGCGTGGCCGCTGTTCCCCGTTACCGACTTGCATATCGTAGCAGTATGGCTCATGCTGAGCCGAGGAGCCGACACCGTCACTCAGATGCTTTGCCGCTCAACCAGGCGCAGCGTTGCGCTGCCGCAGGTCCCGCTCGCTGCAATGCCATATTCAGATAGCTCCCGGCAGTCGTCACACAGGTCCCGCCGCCCGGGCGCCTGCAACCCAGTGACGCCAGTGAGGAGCCGCTCCTCTGCAGCCTGCTCCCCCCTGACCCCAGGCGCTTGAACGAGCTGCATGTCGGTGAGGCGTGAGCAGAGAAGCGGAACATCAGAAGGGTAGGTAACGCCCCGGACCGCAAAAGGCAAGATAAAGCCAGGCCGAACCTCAGAGGGCAGAGACGGCGGCACAAGGAACATCACAATTGCCGTAGCACAGCCCGGCCGCCCCTAACAAGGTGGCGTACCACAGAAACATGTCAGTCCTTAGTGCTTACCGCACGCTTGGTATCTGGTGATACTTCCTACAACTCATGATCCCGAAGCCAGGCACCCACTAAGGTGCACATCCCATGCTGTCCGTCCCCACCCTTGCTGCGCGACACACCCGTTCTTTCAGCTCCTTGTTCAGCCAGTTGGCGCCCGCGCGAATCGACCACGCGATGTCGTCCTGCGCCACCGTTACGTTGATGTCCGCCGCCTGCCGTTCGCGCATCTGTAGCACGGCGCCCGGCTGCACCAGTCCCGAGCCCAGCAGCGCGGGGATGTGGCGGCGGCGGCCCTCCACAGTCAGCTCAAACGCGCCGCCGGTGTGCAGCCGCCGCGCGCGGGCGTTGGGCGGCAGCGCAGCCTGGGCGGATGCCTGTCAGCCAGAGCGTCCATGCCAACGTCAGCAGACGTAGTACAGGTCATCCAGCATTCCAGCACACGGCCAGACGCAGCCGCGCCAGCGCAGCAGGACCCCTACCAGACTCGCCCCATTGTAGCGCTGCAACGGCCCCGCTCTCAAGTGCACAAGGTCCATCAAGGCAAAGGTGCCAACAGCGAACTCACCCCCAGCTGCTTGGAGCTGTAGGCGGGCTGCACGGGCGCGCGCGTGGCGGTGTTGGTGCCCCAGCTGCTGTGTAACACCACCGCAACGCGCGGCAGCGGCACGTGTCCGCCTCGGCACCACGGCCACCACCGCCACGCCCACGCCTACGCCCACAGCCTCTGCGGCAGCCGCCGCCGCCGCCGCCGCCGCGTCTGCAGCCGCCGCCGCTGCCGCCGCCGCCGCCGCCGCCTCCAGCACCTCCACAGCGGCGGCGTCCGCGCCCGCTGCAACCGCCGCGGCGACCGCCGCAGCCGCGGCCTCCGCCTCCGCGGCCGCCATCACGGACGCAGCCGCAGCCGCAGTCGCGGCCGCCGTGGCCGCCGCGTCCGAAGCCGCCGCGGCCGCCGCCCGGGCGGCAGCCGGAGCAGGTGGCGGGTGGCGTACCCGGCGCACCTGGACCCCCCCGGCCGCGTGCGCGAGGTACCGGTTGATGTCCTCCCGCTGGAAGATCACCTGGCGCCCCCACCTGCCCAGTCCCACCGCGACCGCGTCGTCGGCCGATGGCAGGCGCGCGGTGTCGCCCACCTTCACCAGCACTTGTCCACTCTGCAGCACCGGCTGGGAGAACTGGTACGAGAACACGTTCCGCTTAATCTCCTCCACTGGGGTACTCAAGAGGTGCTGCACAAGGTCCCGCTGCAGCCCCTCGGGCAGTCCGTGGGGCAGGCCGCTCACGCGCAGCCACCGCCTGCCCTTGGGGGGCCCCGCCTCCGAGTACTGCGCCTCAGCCTCTCAGCGAAGGCTGGGGATATCACCGGCGGCGGGAGCCACCACGCCGCCGCCCTCGTCCAGCAGCTCCGACAGCTTGGACTCCAGCTCGCACGGGAAGGTGGCATCGAACTGGATGCACACCACCGCCGCTGTGGCATCGCCCTCGCCACCGCGGCTAGTCACCAGGCTGCCGAGGCGTTGATCCACGCCGGCGGCCGCCGCCGCCAGCAGCAACGGCTCCCAGAGCTGACCAATGAGGCCATTGACAACCGCCTGCCGATTCTCTTTGAAGAAGGCGAGCGACTTGTCGCCCGAATACAGCGCCCGAAATTTTGTCACGATCCAGTCACCGGCGTGCGCTTCGATGTGCTGTAACACAGGTCGCGGCGTAGCTACTCTTAAGGCCTCAACCAAAGGGCCTTTGCGGCGTTTCACGGTTATGTTCGAAGTCGGTACTAACAATCTGAACCAAAGTCGGAGCCCAAGTCTGAACCAAAGTCGTTTGGTTCAGACTGTTAGTGCCGACTTTGGTTCAGACTGCTAGTGCCGACTTCGAACATAACCGTGAAACGCCGCAAAGGCCCTTTGGTTGAGGCCTTAAGAGTAGCTACGCCGCGACCTGTGTTACAGCACATCGAAGCGCACGCCGGTGACTGGATCGTGACAAAATTTCGGGCGCTGTATTCGGGCGACAAGTCGCTCGCCTTCTTCAAAGAGAATCGGCAGGCGGTTGTCAATGGCCTCATTGGTCAGCTGTGGGAGCCGTTGCTGCTACAGGATTGGTCCCGGCGCCGGTCACCCCTCCGTGGATTGCATTGGCCAGAGCAGGATTGGAATCCGGCTTTCAGGGATTGGGTTCGGGACGGCAGGGATTGGAACCTGGCTTTGAGGGATTGGGTTCGGGACGGCAGGGAATGGAACCCGGACCTCGGGGACCTGGGGTGACCAGAGGATCGGTACCCCATGCCACCCCTCTGCAATAGATAAGCGGAGTACTGCTAGACACTGCTAGACTGCTAGACCAGTGAGCTATTACGCATTCCAAGCACAGTGGCTGCTTCCAAGCCTAGCACTACCGTATGTCTCTCTCCACAATTGAGCTTGTTCATTTTCTGGTGGCACCATGACTTCTCTGGTGTATTGATATTGTTCACTGCGTTTGTGGGTAGCATTGGCGCTTATGGATGCGGATTACAAGTGAAGGGACAGCCCGACAAGCGGGGGCACGCCGTACCCACGCCGCGAGGGGCCATCTTCGACCCAGAGAAACAACACCCGCCCCCTGGTTGGCTGCCGACCTGCGCTTATGGTCAAACGCCTTGTTTGCTTATGGTACTGTTAACGAGATTGGCGCTCGGGCGGCGACAACCCTCACAATAGATAAGATTCGACGCCCTTGTGGGCCTCGCGTTGCTGTCGAAACAAGATGGGCAGATGGTCGTATGCAAGAGAGGAGTCCTGGGCGTGAAAGCGTGAAAATGTGAACAGGCGGAGTCCTGGGCGCGGGGGCGCCCGCCCCGTGCCGCCTGAGAGGTCCGCCCTAAATTTATGTAGATTACAGCCCTAGCCTGTGCTCGTCATTCAAGTTGACAGAGAACGCGCTAACCTTGGCGGTGCGATGCACTTGCATTGCTTCCTCCACAACTCCACGCACCTCCGATCCACGCCACGAACCGATGACCGACCCCGTGCGTGCCAACACGTTCATTTGCAAGCACCAACGTGGCAGTGCACTGCAGCTGTTTTGTCTCTCTCATCCGAGCGCCCTGCCAAAACCTGTACATGCCGTGCATCGTGCACTGCTACGCACTGCTCTGTTCCATGTTGCATGGCACGCGTGCACGTCGTCACAACTTGTACAATGGCGGCCAACCGCCACACGAGCGACGCTGCAAAAAAGACTGGCCAAAAGGGACTAAAAAACAACCCAACAAACCTTCAGCTACCAAAAGTGACAATGCTGCGGGACAAGAAAGAAAGGTAGTTTTCCGCGGAAAAATACATACCAAAATCTAGGGACCCCCCTGGGAAGACCCTGGCAAACAACGCTTACCACAACGCTAACTCTCCACTACGACACAAACATGTACACGCCTCCAAGCTCGCCCGCGGGCAAGTGCTGAACCAGCGCCACCGCCACCGCCACAGCGCTGCCCGTACATACCTCCACGTACGCCACCTCGCGGGCGCCTGCTCGCTCGCTCGCTAGCGCCCTCACTTGTGTTGGAACTCCACCTGAGGCCGCGCCTGCACCACGAACAGGCGGCCGTCGGGCGTGAGGCCGCCCTCCACGTCCTGGTCGCGGCCGCCGAACGCGGCCTGGGAGCGGGAGCGAAGTGGGGAGTGGGGTTTGGGGGGTTGCAAAGATTGGTTGACAGAAGTGTAGCGAAGTACGGCAGAGGGGGGCGCGGCGGGGTAGCGATAAGGGAGCGGGTAGACAAGATTTCGGACAGTGTTAACTGAGCCGTATCATGCCGCATGTGAATTGGTGAGGCCTCCCCCACCCCCATGCGCCCAGTCACGCGTCACACGTGCGCGCGTCTTGACGCTGTCTCAATCCGTCATGTTTCATACTGGAGATGGCGAATCACCCACTACCACCCCGTGTCTCCAGTATGAAACATGAACACACGCGCGCGCATGCACAGTGTCGGCCCTTCCCCCTTGAGCATTCAGACACACACACACACACACACACACACACGCACACGCACACACACACACACACACACGCGCGCGCGCACCTGCACGGTCTTGCCCAGCCCCGTCAGGCGGCCCAGCATGTCTGTGCGCGCTCCCGGGTCTCCCATCAGCGGCTCCGAGGCGTAGTCGGGCGGCGTGGACACCAGCGGCTGCAGCGTCACACTGGGAGGTGGGGAGGAGGGGGAAGGGAGGGGAGGGGAGGTGGGGAGGAGGCAGGAGGGGGCGTGTGAGGATGGGCACTAAAGCCATACAGCGCGGAGCGGGCGTGCCAGGCATGGGCCCAACTGACGACGAGTGGTATGATGAAGCCTGGAGGCCGTGTCAAGAGGGAACCCAGTCGCCCTGTGGCGCAGTCCTGTAGCCGCTCACGACGAGAGAGCACACACAGTGCAACCCGCGCCAGCTGCCTCGCGCCCCCAGTGCGGCAGTGCCTTGAGCCTCGCCCCCCTCTCCTCCGCGCTCTCTGGGTTCTGGGGTGGCAATTGTTGACTTTGGGATTGAGACTATTTACCCGCCCCGCCCCGCCCCGCCCCGACCTGTCGTACAGTCCCGCCGCGGCGTACTGCTCCAGGTCCTCGGCGTTGGCGTCACTGCGCGCAATGAGGGTGGCGGCGCCGGGCGCCCGCAGCGCCGTGCGCTTGGAGGGCAGCGACACCAGCGTGGGGCCGGCACCTGGGAGACAGGCAGGGTGGGGCAGGGGGGGGGTTACATCACGGGGTTACATTCATGAATACGATAATTTAACGGGGTAGAGCTACATTCATGATTATATAAGAAGTAGAGGGGGGGGAAGAACTTGGGCACGTGGCGGCATGGGGACAGGCGGCATGCCCGTGTGGGGAGCGTGCAGCAGGAAAAGGACGAGGACAACACTCCTCTAACGGTCGGGAGAGAGCCGTGCGGAGGCGCGCGCGAATGATCAGCCCACCACCCGCACGAGTACATGACTGGTGGCCCCGTGTGTGCCCTCAACGGTGCCGCAACGGTGCCCCCACGGTGCCCCGCCGCCCCGGCGTGTGGCTCACCGCTGCCTCCGTCCAGCAGGTCCGCCGTGAAGCCTAGCGCGCGGCCGGGGTAGTTGCCCACCAGCGTCTCGCCCATACCCACCACCACCTCGCCCAGCATCTCGCCTGGGGGGGGGGGCGTACATTCATGATCAGTTTGGTGGTAGACGGTAGACAATACGGGGGAGGGGATGGAGGGGAGGCGAGGGGGGACAGCTGGGGTTAGGCACGCGTATGCGTGTGTGTATGCGTGGGGTAGTCAAGGTGCGGTGATGCCGCGGCTCTGCGGGTGATGCGGGGAAGGCCCAGGCAGCCCTGCAAGCCAAGAGCCCCTTCCCCACAACCCGGCATTTCTTCACTGGGTACTCACCCGGCGTTTGTGTGACGGGGTTGGATGTGTGCAGCACGAACGAGTAGTTGAAGGGAAGCACCTGTGTAGCCAGGGGCGCAGCAGCAGGGGTGGGCAGGGTCACGTAGGCGGAGTTGAGCACCACATCCCCCGAAAAAGGGGGGAGGAAGCGTGTCTCCCCGCGGTGTGTCCCTCACAACTTCTCCCGCCAGACCACACGCGCTCCCAGGCCCCCGTCTCGCACTCCTAGCAACCTACTGACGTGGCGTTTCATCCCGCTCATCCCCCCAGCCCCCTCCCCGCCTTCACTTCTCATACAGTCATAAAACGTAACCCCCGCCCACACACACACACTAACCCCGCCCCCACCCCCCCCCCCGCCCCCGCCCACCTGCTGCAGCAGCACGCTCATGAACAGGTCCTCCTCCTTGAGGCCCAGGGCGCGGCGGCTCAGCCAGGCGCTGGGAGGGGGGGGGGAGAGGGGGGGGAGAAGCGAGAGAACAGGTTAGGTAGGGGTAAGTAGGCAGGCAGGGAGATGCAGTGGGGATGAATGACGTGGGAGGAGTGCGCTGCCGGCGCAAGGAACAGCTACCCGCCCCACGACGAGACAAACGCCACTCGTTGGTGTGATTCTGCACACACCTCCTCGCACACCTCACTGCACACCACCCTGCGGCCCCCTCACCGGTCGGTCCACTTGGACGCCCACACGCGGCACACAGCCGCCCACACCGCCGGCCAGCGCATGGCGGCCGCCGCGCCGCCGTCCTCCTCGTCGTCCGCCGAGCCGCCCGACAGCCCGCCGTCCGCCGCCGCCTCCGACACCCAGGCCTCCGCCGCCGCCGCCGGCACCAGGCCCGCCGCCGCCGCCGCCACCGCCAGCTGCTTCACCAGCTCCACCGGGGCCACCAGGTCTGCGTGGATGTGGCAGCGACACGTGTTGTTAGGGGCGGTCGGCAAGGTGGGTGGCTGGGTGGGTGGGCTCTGCGGCATGCTACGCCTTGCCATCGACCCGCTCCCGAGCATGCCGCCCGGCCCCCACACGCACGCCCACACAGCCCTCCTCATCCCCCCATCTATTGCATTGGGTTTGGTTTAGTTTGGGCTGGTATCTACAACCCCCCCCCCCCAGCCCCCCCCTCACCCTCCGACACCAGGCGCCGCAGGTCCTCCAGCTCGGCCTTGGGCAGGCCGCCGCCCGCCGCCGCGGCCGCCGCCGCCGCCGTGAGGCGCGCCACCTCCGCCGCCGCCGCCGCGTTGCGCGGCTCCTCGCGCAGGCAGCGCTCAAAGGAGCCGTACGGCAGCGCCACGGAGGCCGGCACGCCCACGCCGCTGACGCCGATGCTGACGCCGCCGGCCTCGGGCCCGGCGCCGCTGAGGCCCAGCGCCTTGCGCAGCTTGGCCAGGTTGAGCGCCTGTCCGGTGTGGAGGCGGGTCGAGGCGGATGGAGGGGTGGAAGGGGTGGGGTTGGCGGAACTCCAGGCAAGGGTAGGATGGGTGGCGGCAGCCATGTCGGTCGGGAAGGGTCGGGATGGCTCAGTATATGAGAGGCCAATGGCAGGGGCGCGGCAATGCAGGTGGGTGGGCCAGCCAGCTGCCTGCACCAAGCACACAACCGCGCGCGCGCACGCCCAAGGTTTCCCAGCCCACACCGACGCACCCTGCCTTGCCACCCCACCCCACCCACGGCACCACCACCCAACCTCGCAGCACCCGACCTAGTATCGCAGCCGCACACGCACCTTGGCTCCCACCAGACTGGGCCGGAACTGGTCCTCCCGCACCGCCCAAGCGCTGGTGGCCTCGGGCGCCTGCAGAGACACAACAGGCACACCGCCAGTGGCGGCAGCGCCGCCGGCGCCGCCAGCAACGGCGGCGGGCGCGTCCGCGGGTATGACGGCGCCAACGGCTGGATCGACGGCGGCGGCGGCGGTGCGGCCTGCTGCCGCCAGCTCCTGCCACTGGCCCCAGGCGCCGTCGTCAAAGCAGGTGGCCAGCAGCACACGCTGACTGCAATGCGGGCGGAAGGAGGGGGGCATGACGCATGCGGTCGGTGAGCAGGCGAGGGGAAAGACGCACGCACCCGCCTCGCGCTCTGCCAGCAGCCATCACCGCCACTCCCAAGCACATGTCCCAAGCCATCCGCACACACCCCACCCCACCCAACCCACCCCATGCCACCACGCCCAGCCTGCACCCTGCGCTAACCGCCCACAACCCGCCCCTCCCGCACCCACACCCGCACCCACACCCGCACCCGCACCCCCCGCCCCTCCCGCACCCCCTCCCGCACCCCCCGCCGCACCTGCGCGCCCGGATGGCCAGGTGCGACAGCACGTCGGTGCTGCTGCGTGTCAGCACGCCCACCACCCCCGCCGGGATGTCCTCCACCCCCGTGAGCGCCGCCGCCAGCAGCAGCGTGGGCTTGTCGTACGTGCGGCCCTGCACCTCCGCCAGCGACCCCACAGCCTGCACCAGACCCACCGCGCCGCCCGGCCCCGGCTGGCTCACGACCTACTCCCAACGCGGGAAGAAGGAACGGGAGGGAGAAACGGGAGGGAGGCGAGGGAGGGAGGCGAGGGAGGGAGGCGAGGGAGGGAGGCGAGAAAGGGAGGCGAGGAAGGCGAGGGAGGGAGGCGAGAAAGGGAGGCGAGGGAGGGTTGGAAAAGCGGTACAAGCAAGACTTCAGGCAAAGTCGTTGCCGAATACAGTGGAGGGGAGTTTCAGGCATGCCCAGCACCGCGTCGCGGGCGCGGGCTTTGGAAACGTGACCACTGATCATAGCAGGTGAACTCATTGCTGTGTGCAACTCCTGGACCCCCAAGCCTGTTGGGGGACTGCTTCTGCGCCCCCTCGGCCTGCCCCCTCCCCTCAGTTGCCTACCATCTACCATTCCCTTAGCTGCCCTTGCCATGTAACCCCCTCCCATCTCCCCACCTGCCAGGGCGCCCCGCCCGCCGCCGCCCTCAGCTGCGGCTCCAGCTTCTGCAGCATGAGCGACACCAGGAACAGGGGCTGCCCGCGCACCACCTCCTCGCCGAAGTTGGCCACGTGGGTGGAGTCCAGGCGGCAGGCGGCGCCGAACGCCTCCGCGTGGGGCTGGACCTGTGGGGGTGGAGGCAGGAGGAGGTGGGACGAGGTGGAGGAGGGAGGAGGTGGGGGTGGCAGGAGGCGGGTTAGAGGCAGGACAGGACATGACAGGACTGGAGCGGCTTCGTGGCGCACCGGGGTACAGCGGGGCGGCACATCGCACCATCTCGCCGTGCCATCTTCCCCTCCCTATCTTCCCCTCCCCTCCTCCCCTCACCAGGCCGTACAGTCCGTCCATGTGCGCCGCCACGCTCAGCCCCAGCCGCTCAGCAGCCGCCAGGGCCGCCAGCGCCCACGCCTTGCTCCAGCGCTCACCCGGCAGCGGGTGGCCTGCGGGGTGGAGGGAAGCAGGACCGGGGCGGCGGGGGAGTACAGGCGTGTGAGCGCGGCTGCGATGAAGCACGCGTTTGTGCGTGCGGGAGGTAGGTGTGTGAGAGGAGAGGATGGCTCGCAGAGAAGGCGGGCCGTGCCCCGAACGGCTACCACTCGTGCGGTTCGTTTCCTTGAAGCATGGTCGCTACCACTCTGCAACAGACCCGTGGGCGGCGCCCCTCGGCGCCCCGTGTGCTCCCTCGCGCTCGCGCGCCCGCGCTCTGGCTGCTGCCCTCACGGTCTCACCCGAGGTGGCCCGCACGCGCTCCCACAGAGAGCCGCACTGCTGCAGGTCCGTGTCGTCGTGCGTGATCTGTGGATGGGCAGATGTGGGGAACGGAGAGATCAAATCACATATATGAAGTGCCGGCGGGGTGCGCGCACATGTGCGGTCATCCGTCTACGAGCATGCGTGCTCCTACTCCTCCCTCCTCCCTCATCCTCGCCCCCCCCACTGTGTACCTTTGTAACCTACGACTTTACTTCGTAATCTTAATGCATGTACTCCCCCCCCCCCCCGCCCCGCCTCACCAGCGCTCCCCGCAGCACCAGCCCCACGCACTCCACAAGGTCGTCTCCGCCCAGCGCGCCCAGGTCCGTGCGCTCCAGGCTGGTGCGGAACCAGTTCTACATGGAGGAGGAAAAAGAGGGAGGAGGAGAGGGGGATCACATTTATGACTGATTAAGAAGTGAAGGCGAGGAGGAGAGGGGAAGGCGAATGAGGGGGAGGCATGAGAGCGGAGCGGCGGGGGACGCAAGGTTGGGACGGGCAGAGCGAGCAGTGTCTGTTGCATGCGCGAGGGCTGCGCGAGACTGCGCTCCACTGTAGGCTCCTTTGCGAGCACGCTTCCATCCCACCCACCCACCCACACCCACACCCACACCCACACCCACACACTCACACAGCCGCCCCCCCTCCCCCCCCCCCACACACACGCACGAGCCCGCGGCCGCCTGCTCACCTCCAGCGCAATGTCCAGCAGCAGCAGGTCACGACTGGAGCCGGGGGCCTGGGTGGAAGGATTGTGGGTAGGGGGGCGTGTTGGTGTACCGTATTGGAGCTATGTCTGTGGACTGTGAGAGGTTCACGGTGTGCCTGACCGTGGGCCGCTGCAACCGTGCATGTGAGTTAGGGCCGCCCAACACAGCACCGCCACCGCCTCGCGGCACCGAGGACTCCCTCTGCCCCCTTCTCCTCAGCTCCAGCCTCCCCCCCTCCCCATCCCGCTCCACCGCCTCCATGCGCTCACCGCCTCTTCTCTGCCCCCTCCTGCTGCCCCTGCCGCCGGCCCCGCCGCAACCCTCCCCGCCTCCAGCCCATGCTGCCACCCGCCCCCTGCCCCCGTGCCTCACCTTCCAGTACTGCGCCAGGCGCTGGCGGGCCTCCACGATCTTGCCCGGCACCCACCACTCGTTGCGGTGGCCCAGGATGTCGTACATGGTCCTGAGGGGGCGAGAGGGCGGGTGAGGCGGGGGGCAGGGGAGTGGGGCGGAGCTACGGACAAGACCGGGCATTCCAGGGCGATCACGCTCAAACCCTTACACGTGGACCACCCATCTGACCTGCTTGGGCGCAACAGGTCCACACAAACTCCAATCCCCGAGCCCCTTCCACGAATCTCACTCGCCTCCTCACCCACGCAGCTGCCCCCAAACCCCACCGCCGTTTAGTTCCCCCTCTACCCCTCCTGCCCGCTCCCTCCCCTCCTCCCCCCTCCCCTCCCCTCCTCCCCCCCTCTCGTCCTCCCCTCCTCCCCCAAGGCCCCCTCCCTCACCAGCGCAGGTCGTCGTCCATGTGGCCCTTGGCCATCTCCATGGCTGTGTCCAGGTCGGCGCCCGAGTGGGTGGTCTGCAGGGGCAGGTGGGCGGGGGAGGGGAGGGGCAGGTGAGGGAGAGGAGGGGGATGTGAGGGGCAGGTGAGGGAGAGGAGGGGGAGGAGGGGGAGGTGAGGGGGAGGTAAGGGGGAGGTGAGCGGGAGGTGAGCGGGAAGTGAGGGGGAGGTGAGGGGAGGTGAGGGGGAGGTGAGGGGGAGGAGGGGCATGGGCAGGGCAGGAAGGGGATCACTGGAAGGGCTGGGCAGAAGCGAGAGGCAGACAGCGCGTCGTGCCAAGGCGGGCCGCATGACCCACATGATGGAAACACAGACCCCATCGCCTGACGCCCTGCCCAACTCTATGCCACAATCGCAGCCCCGCACAGCCCCCCTCTGCCCTGCTGCCTCCCACCCCCACCGCGCCCATCCCGCCGCGGCGCCCTGGCGCACCTTAAGGATCCACAGGTAGTGCTTGAAGGGCTCGATGAGGTGCGGCAGGTGGTGCGGCCAGGCCTTGAGCGGCTTGGGCCAGGACGCCATGATCTCGGGCGTCAGGCGGCCGCCAGAGGACTCCCACAGCACACGCCGGTAGTCGTCCGCGTTGCCGCTGTGTGCGGGGGTGGTGAGGGGGCGCGGAGGGAAGGAGGGCAGGGGGGAGGGGGGGTGCACGTGAGGCGGGATGCGCGTGGCAGGTGTGCAGCGGGCAGTTGATTGCTTGCGGCGGGGGGTCAGGGGCGTGCAAGGGGGCCGCGCCGGCCCCATCGCAAGTGCGGACGGGGGCGCCGCTTCGCCGCCGCCTCGCGCCCACACAACAGCATCCGCACGCGCATCGCCCAAGTACAATGTACATGTGTCCCCAACCCGGCAATGCCCATCTCTCTTTTGCATTGGGTTCGGTTTAGTTTGGGCTGGTATCTACAATCCCCTCCCCCGCCGCCTCCGCCCACCTGTGCAGGAAGGCCAGGTAGGCCTCGCAGATGGCGATGTCGTCGGGGCTGGTGTTGGTGTGCAGCTTCTGGTGCCACTGCTCCAGGAACGGCTCGTCGTAGCCCTGGGGGGTGCGGGGGGTAGCCATCCATGGGATGGTGTGTATCAAATATGAAGTGAAGTAGCGGATGGCGGAGCAGCAGCAGCAGCAGCAGCAGCAGGGGTGCGGGTCAAGGCTTGGATGGGTTGGTGCTAAAGGCTCTGCTGGGGGACTCAAGTGCAGTGGTGAAAACGGGGGGTGCAGCCATTCAAAAGCGGGCCTGCAAACCAACCTTCGAACACCTGCCAACCACACCAGCCTGCACGCCAGCCCTCCCAAACCCAGCCCGCCCGCCCAACCCAGCCCAACCAAGCCCTCAGCGCCCGCAGCCCCCAGCCATCAGGCATCACCAGCACTCACGGGGCGGTGTCCCTCGCGGATGCCATTGCCGCGCATGATGTGAAGGATGCCCATGCGGATCTCGTCGCCGTTGCCGCCGCCGCGCGGCAGACCCGCCAGCGCGCCGCGCGCCAGCAGCCGGTTCAGCGCGTACTCGGAGGAGCGGGCCTGTGGGGTGGCAGCAGCCGCGTGTGTGTGTGTGTGTGTGTGTGTGTGTGTGTGTGTGTGTGTGTGTGTTGAAAAGAAAACAACAAAACGAAGCCCGCCCAGACGGCGCGACGGAGTTACTTACGGATACCTACCGATACCGAGCGTCTTGTAGCCGCGTCGACCCCGGTAGTCATACTTACCCGCAAAAAGCCTGGAACCCCCCCTCGGGCGATCGACGAATGACCTGACCCCGAGTGGCACCCATATGCATTGTATGCGCCGCGCCCTGGGCGCGCTACAACGTGTGTGTGTGTGTGTGTGTGTGTGTGTGTGTGTGTGTGTGTGTGTGTGTGTGTGTGTGTCTCTGTGTGTGTGTGTGTGTGTGTGTGTGTGTGTGTGTGTGTGTGTGTGTGTGTGTGTGTGTGTGTGTGTGTGTGTGTGTGTGTGTGTGTGTGTGTGTGTGTGTGTGTGTGTGTGTGTGTGTGTGTGTGTGTGTGTGTGTGTGTGTGTGTGTGTGTGTGTGTGTGTGTGTGTGTGTGCATATGTAATACGCATAACAGAGAAACAGAGGGAGGAACTGAAATCGAGGGAGAAAGAAGGTGAGTGTCATGGCAAGCCTCTATGTATGGTAAGACTCGATGGCCCATTCGTAACCCGCACCGCGCCCTACCTTCTCCGCGATGCGCTCGCCGGCGTGCTTCTGGATGTGCGCAATGTCCTTGGGCTGGAAGTTGGAGTTGCGGTACCAGTCCAGCACACGAGTGGAGCTCAGGCGCAGCCAAGTGAACATGAGCGCCATGCCCGCAGGGCCTGTGGGCGTGGATGTGTGTGGGTGTGTAGGTGCGTGTGTCACTTGGCATGTGTCAGAGAAGCACAAGGACGGAAACACGCAGGGCTGTGTTTGCGATAACAACAAGTTTGTGTGTGTGCGTCCAGCCCACCCAGCCTTAACCCTCCCCTCCTCCCTCCTCCCTCCTCCCTCCTCCCTCCTCCCTCCTCCCTCCTCCCTCCTCCCTCCTCCCTCCTCCCTCCTCCCTCCTCCCTCCTCCCTCCTCCCTCCTCCCTCCCGCCCATGGATGGCTACCCCCCTCCCCCCCCCCGCCTCACCCGCGCTGTCCGCGGCGTCCAGCACCTCCGTGGCCAGCATGAGGCGCTGCACCAGCGACCAGTGGCTGAAGCTGCCCTCGGCGTCCAGCACCTGATGCGGGGAAACGTGCGTGCGTGCGTGTGTGTGTGTGCGAGTGTGTGTGCGAGTGTGCGTGGCAGTGTGGCAATGAGCGTGTTTGTAAGCGTGCGGTCACCGGCAAGTAGACGAAGTGAATTGAAGGGGGTGGGCGGGCGGGAGGGCGATGCGGCAGCCTTCACGGCCGGTAAGGAATGGGGTGCATTGCGGCGTGACCGCCTAACTGCCTAACGGCCGAACTGCCTGACTAACCGACAGACTAGTGGACTAGTGACGTCCCGTCTCACCTTCTTGACGAAGGAGTCGATGGGCGGTGCGCGCAGCTGCACAGCGTAGTTGGAGCCGCCGTTGTTGAACCAGGTCTCACCGTCCTGCGTCTGCTTCAGCACGAACGTGAGGCGGTGTGGGCACACCTCCTGCGCACGGGGGGCGGGGGGGGGGTTGCAAGATGGTTGGAAAAGCGGTACAGGATGGCTAACCTCCCGCCCCGTCTGCGCACGAGGGGGCCAAAGTCATACATGCGAACGGTTTGTGCACATGGAAGTGCCGGGGGTGGGGGCGGGGGGTGCGGCGGGTGGCGACACCGTCAGCAGGGGTAGGCAGGGGCCAGCCGCGCAAATGGCTCTACGTAGGTGTGTCTCTCGCAGATGCACTCAGCACGTCGTTCCGCGGTGTCCGCAGTCCTTCCCCCATAGGGCCCATACGATACTTACATCGCCCGCTGCCCGCCTACCGCCGAAGCACCCACTCCAACGCCCCCAGCCATCCCTCAGCCCCCACCCAGCCCCTCCAGAGTCCCCTGTGCTCCGCAAGTTGTTTGTTTGGTCTAGTTACGGCTGGTAGCACACATTTACACGCACACGCACACACACACGCACACGCACACGCACACGCACACGCACACGCACACACACACATCCAGCTCCTCACCGCGGGGAAGGTCAGCTCCAGGGCGCCGTCCCGGAACGCGGTCTGCACGGCCTTGTCATCAATCTGCCACGTGGTACACACGAGGCAAGCACACGGGCACAAACACACGTAGCTCCCGTCAGCTCCAGTGCACTAACCCCAACTCCCCCCGGTTGCACAGGGTCCGCATGTCAGTGTGACGAAGAAGAGATGGGGTGCTCAGACACGGTGTGCGTGGCGGATCTGTCCATCCCACCCCACCCCATCTCCAACTTCCCCCGCATCCCAAGCATTCGCCCCCCTCCGCCTTCCTGCCGCCCACACCTTGACGGTGCCTGCCGGCCACGCGGCCTGCGGCGGCAGCAGCCAGTCGTCCACCGCCCAGTGCAGCGTCATGCCGCGCGGGGCGTCCAGCCGCAGGCGCACCTGGGGGCGGGGGGCAGGAGTGAGGGAAAGGGCACGGGGAAAGGGGGTGGCACACGGTAGTTGAGGAGAACGGGGGGAAGAGGAGCCCGGGAAGGGGGAGGAGCCAGAGGGGGAGAGGAGCCGGGGCAGGGAGGAGCCGGAGGGGGGGAGAGGAGCCGGCGGGGGGAGAGCCGGCGCGTGCCTCACATGCACGCCCAGCCTCATGCACAAGGGCCTTCTGTCAACTACTCCCTCTAGGTTTCTTGGTGTGGCGACAGCAACGCGCCTCCCACGCCCCCTCCCGAGCGGCCCGCTCACCGTGTAGGTGTCACCCAGCTGCTCGGCCGTGGCGGACAGACCCACATCGTCAAACCTGGAGCAGGAGTGTGGGAGAGGTATAATGCGCCCATGCTAACGAGTAGGTCCCTTCAGCCACGAATTTGGCGCCCGGCCCGGGGGCAGGGCTCGGGGTCAGGAGCTTTGGGGGGGGGGTCAGGAGAGAGCAGGCAGGTTACGGATAAGGATCTGGTGCGGGGGCACGTGCGAATGAACGTTAGCGCGGGGGCGGCAGGGGCACCATCACACAACCCGTCACGCATGCCCCCATGCGCTGGATGTAGTGAATGGGGGCGGTCTTCCATGGAGAAAGGCATCCGCTCATCACCCAACAAACGCACACGCGCACGCACACTTACGCACCTGGCCTGACTAATGGGCGCTGGTCCCTTGCTCTTCCTTTTGGCTCCGCCCGCAGCGCCCGCGGCGGCGTGTGCCGGCGCCGCCACTGCCTGCAGCGACGCCGACACGCGAGCGGTGCCTGGCGCCGGGCGCTGGGGCCGCCGGGCCGGGAGCGCCGCGCTGCCGAGGCCTGAAGGTGGCGGGGCGGGGGAGCGCGGCAAGTCACGGTCGGAGGGAGTCACGGTGGGAGGGGAGGTTGGGTGTTGGCGAAGCGTAGTTCTGAGTTGGAGTTGGACACAGCAGCTTCGGCGTGTTGGGCAATGTGAAGTGGACAATCAAGGTGGAGTTCGGCCTGCCAGGGGAGCCAGGCATTCGGACTCGACGGGAAAACACAGGACCTGGAGGTGGAAGGCCCGGACAGGCCAAACCCTAGCAGACACCGGAGTAGGTTGTTGGAATTCTTGCTATTCCAGCACAGGGCTGCCACTTACCAGCAGCACTTCTGCGCGCACCGCCCTGCGCAAGGCGCCTGCAGCGCAACGGAACGGGTCCACCATTGACAGATGGATAAGGCCACTAACAAGTTCGTTCGTCACTGTCGGGCATGCCACGCCATAACTTTCTACTTGAATGCGGCTGACAGTTGCAACCGAACACTTACGACATGAGCGCGGGCGACCGGCCCAGCCCTGGCAGAAGCGAACGCGAGTTCACTGCTGGCGCCTTCGTCGTCACATGCCCAGCTTGCTGCATCGTTACGCTCATGTGTACAACAGTCTGTAGCTAACCAGACGCCGCAGGAATCAGGATATGCCAAACGAGAAAACAAAATGTTCTCGCCGAAACCAGTCAGGAACCGGGTCTGTGCCACGTTATAACACTAGCGAATTACTCGCTTCGTGTTTCAAGAATGCAACTGTGTTAACCTGGGCACATTCTTAAGGCGACGCCGGGCACCCGATCCCTTCGCTTTCCCGCCGGCACGCCACGCTGGACTTCCTATCTTGCCCTGCCTTGGCATTGAGGAGCCTTACAACAAATCGCATGCAAATGCTGCCAACTAATGTGGGCATCCCCTGTCTTGTATTGTCTTGTCTCCTAGCTCGACATACGGCATGTGTCAGGGTTCCGAAAATGGTCCACTTACCTCATCAGCTATTTAAAGCTTTCGTTGCAAACTGTTGTCCAGCTGCAGCAGCGCTTATCCGCAGTGTCACTGAACACTCCACGCCTGGATGTACGTCCTAAGCGCCGTGCATTCCGGCAGGTTCCGGCGGCAGGCGGCATGCATCAGCTGCCCACCAGCAGCTCCGATAGCGGCAGCGGCACCAAATGCGTACCGGCGCAGCTTCAAGGCCGGCCTCCTGGCCCCTGAGCTGCCCCTTGTCCTGTGTACTGTACTGTATGGACGTGGGCTGAGTGACGCTTGGATAGTCGAGGTGCCGTTGCAACTGGCTGGGTACGGCGCGTTATGGATGAAGGAAATGCACATTTCCATTCCCGCAACATTACCGTACAGTAACACGCCCCACATAGCAGCGAGCCAGCCCGGCGACGTTTCCCCCCCAAAAGCACAGTGATAAAGGCGGCTCTCTCGCTCAAGGGAAAAGTGGGCTGGTCTCACAAGAATGCGGATGTTACTGAGGGGACAGTCCCAGCACCCGAAGACGCCGAGCCATCACATGCTATATTGCTATCAGGCCCCAACTTGACTCCACCAACCCCGACTTTGCTGCAAACCCTCCCGCGGCCAAAGTCCGTGTGACTCCGCGCACAGTGAGTCCTAGCTCACAAGGGGATGGGGTGGGGTAGGAAGCAAAATGCTTAGACCCCATGCCCCCAAACTCGTGGGACCTCGGACAACCTTGAAAAGGGTTTCCACTCCATCATTCAATGCAAGAGCGGTGCCAATCGACTCTTCTCAACGGCCTCTATCATGGTGAATTGGTGAGTCATTTGGGAGACTGACACAGGAGGGATCCATGAATGGAAAGGCCCAGAGCCACCCTGAGCCACCCCACCCGGCGCGAGGACACCGTTCCACAATCAATCGTGTTTATAAGCACGTAACATGAACCATCAACGCTCTAAAAGTGTATGTTCCGCGAGTAAGCGTGCGGACCCTGGCGCCCTACAGCACTTGTACCGACATGACATGTCGCAGCCACGACGCAGGAGCAGACCTTCCCGTGCTTCATATGCCCTGGTTGTTGCACTGCAAGCATGTTTGCACACCTTGTGCTGCGTTTGGCCCGCAGGACTGTGTTTGGGGCTCCTCCCGAAATCCGTGGCACGCTCTTGGTGCATGGGGTGGGGGAGCTGATGTAGCCTGAAGCTGTAAAGCATGAAGCTAGCCAGCCTAGCCTTGCAGTCAGTACTAGTACTAGTCTTGCTGGGTGCTGTTGCTGCTGCCAAAGCGAGCAGCCTCGGGCGCAGCTTGCCGTGTCCCTCGTGGCCTCATGGGGACAAGGTTGAGCCGAACGTGCAGCATCGGCATGCTTCATAAATGTTTACATATACAGTACTGCAACCGCCCACTCCGTGCGCCCACTCCCCGTAACATGCATTATGTCCCTCATCGCTCCAGCCCGTACAATTTACCTCCTAGCCCAACCGTGTCCAAACTCACGACTTCGTCCCCGCGCCACTGAGCCTTACGTCTGGCTGTCGCTCGAATGCAGACACCCCAAGGTGATGCAACTGCCAGCACGTCATCTCACGCGACGGCGCCGAAAGGACTGCAACTAGGCCACACGTTGTAGCTGCAGAGACGGCCTGCCACGCTCCAACCCGCTTGTCCACAATCAAACGACAAGAAAAGGTACGACCAGCAAACACACTACTAAACGACTGAAAGACCGGTACGATACTTCATTAATTGTGTGATGTGGGCTCTGAAAGAACAGCGCCCGTTATCGTCTTGCAAGGTAGCTTGGGAATAGGCCAGTCACCGCAGGTCACTTCTTCCACTGAGGTCATCCCTGTTTGGCCACGACCTCCCCAGCAGTCAATCGTCAATCTGGATAATAGAATGGCTAAGTTTATGCCTGCCCAGTTACTAGTGCGATGCAGTAGGGCGGCGTCGCTGCCATAGCCCCCAGAAGCGCGGGTGCCACCCGCCGGCCTGTACATCCATATAGTGTCGCACGCATGCGCACCAATCCAAACGGGGCAGTCATCTGGCAGGCCCAGCCCCTTCCTACAGACACATAAATTGCTTGCTCCAAGGTTTGTGTGAAGCCCCCGCAAGGCTAGTCTGGTAGTCCCCAAAGCAATCAACGCGCGGTCCCAGGCCGCGCGCCATCACTAGTCAGAGCCGCGCGCATGCCTTGCTAGCCCGGATGTGCAGCCCCGTGCACACACAGACACACACAATGTTGACACACACAGACACGCACACGCATGCACACGCATGCACACGCATGTATGCACACATGCCTCACCGATGTTGCGCCGCACAACATACTGTTCCAATCAAACAGTCAAGACCGCCCGCTCGCCGGCAAGCAGTCAGGCGGCGGACGCGGATCTACAAAACCAAACAGCGTTGCAACATCCGACAGCAACACCAAGCCGCACTTTCTCCTGAGCACCGGGCAATAATTTACTTGCGCCGCAACCTGGGGAGCCTCTTCGCATCAATGCGATTTAACACAGCTCTGTGTCCACGCCCACGCTGTTTTCCTGCTAGTGGGCAATGCCCACTGCCCCAACTAATGCCTCAACAAGGCCAAGCATGCTTACTTGCACACGACGGACCGACGTGTGCAGCAGGTGTGTGTGCGAGTCAGCGGCAGGTCCCATACTGCTCCGCCATCACAGCAGCCCCTCCTTACTTCGAGGCTTACCCGAGCTTCCAAAACTCTGGAGCTAAAGCTGCATGCCGTCCGTGGTCCTCCCTGCAGCTCCGTTTGCGCCAGATTGCCATGCCACGCGAACACCTTTTGGAGTTCTCGGAGTATACACTGAAAGAGAGAGCGCCAAAGCGCCAACACGCGCCCTGGCCAGCCTCGCTCCTCAACCATGCACGACTGAAGCGGACGCGCAAATAGTAGTTCTCTAGCTCCCGCGGACCCGCTCGCCAACGGCACCACCTGTGCGTGCACTGCCTCATAGCGGGTCCAAAGCACGTGGTAGCCACCCTCCGTTGCTTCGGGCTTGGAATGCGCCCCACCCATCCCCCGCAAGAGTACGCCGTCTGTCATGCGAGTCATTCATCATGCAAGTTCTGAACCACGCCACCACCTGCCACTTCCGCAACAACTGTAAACGGACTGTTGGCAAGCCTGCGCCGCTCGCGTTTCAGCCGAGTTTCTGCTGCTTGCCCCTGACGCAGAAACACCTGCTGGCGCGTGCACAAGCGCGTCTGCTGGGGAAGACCGTCGCGCGCCTCATTCACAAGTTGGCGTAAGATGAGTCATGCGCGACCCCTACAGCCATTTCACGTCACGCCGGGACGCGCATTGCTTGATTGCGAGCTTGAAAGCCCGTCATTATTGTGCCTGCCTGCACCTGCACTGCCACCGGTGGGCAAACGAGTATGATCCCTCGGCCGATGGCTAGTCCCCGTGCCTGCTGGCAAAAAGCGCCACGCAACCCTCTGTTTACCCTGACCTGTGTCATTTAAGCACGCAAGCCAAGCTTGTCAATTTCATCCGGCCACCGTACTCTTCGCCGCCACACAGGGCTAAGTTCATGGCCACCGTGGCCACCGTTCGCGCACCAGTCCGACGAAGCTCGCCAGTTGCGGCGTCCCACACACAGGGTTGGCGGCTTAGGTGCCTCGATCTAATTTTATCCAGTCCAGGACTTCAAAGGTATGAATTTAGCAAAACCACCAACCAGCGGACTACATATGAAGAGAGCGCGCACCAGGGCTTCTCGTACATTGCCAACTGGTGCGGCCTAGGAACACAGTGTGTACGCGCGACTACATTATCAACCATCAACTTGCAACCCCAGCGTGTTCATCTGTGCTGACAAAAGCAGCAACTGGCTGTAAAAGCCCTGCCCAACGGCCCAGCGGGGGCACAGATTGGGGCCACCCGAAGGTAAATCACTGCCCCTAAAACACCACGGCAAACAAGTAGGCCGCGACACTTATGGAATGAATCTAGACTTGCTCCTGTTGACTCCGCACAGGTCAGATCACCCCACACACATTGCAATTTCTTCAGCCATTTTCCATCCTATTTACGCTCCGCTCTCCCTCGGTGGGAAGGCCGCAAGCCCACCGCAAACATCGGCCTCCAAGGATCTTCACGCACGTGAGCCGCCTCCCCCGCCCCATGGGTTACACTCGCAAGCCCCGCGTCGCTCAGCAATGCGCGGCGCAGAAACGCATCCACAGCTTGAAGCAGCCTGCGACATGGCGCTCGGTAGATGAGGCAGAAAACTGAGCGCTCGCTCGCTCCGCCCCCAAGCTGCTGGGCGCCAGCGTGTGTGGCTTGCTTGCGTCTCCCTCCCCCCAAATAAACCAGCAACTCTGTGCCCACGCTGCTTCCTACCTGCCTTCCATTCGTCCCTTCCCGGAAGTTGACTTCCTCGGTGCCGAGGCCCCCATATCCCCATTTGAAAATCACCGTCCTAGGCCGCAAGCGTCTACGTCATCTCCCGGACATCGCCGGGTTCAGTTTCTACAGGCAAGGCCCGCCATGTGTCCAACCATGTCCCGCTGCCAAGCACAAGCACAGCAGGCAACAAACCAAAGCAAAGACATCTAACCAGACACCGTGCCATCCTATGCTTGCCATCAAAGACTTCTAACCAGACATCGGCGGGTCTCAACCTGCGCGCCGGCGCCGCTTTTTGGGCGTCTCAACCTCTCAATCTCGAAATCTTTCTTAGTGTGCTCAAGCACGCCGGGCCCCTTGACCAACTCCAGTTTCTACGCCAGCGGCATGCAACCGGAGCGCCGGGGAAGTGTGGCGCCGTGCGGCGGCTTCCCACGCACACCAGCGCTCACGCGCAAACGCGCTTCGCGGCGGCGGCCGGGGCGAAGGCGTCAGCGGCACCGTCACAGGGGCGCTTCAGCCCCGCGGCCGCGGCGGCTGCGGCGGCTGCGGCCGCAGACGCCATGTCGATCTGCTGCTGCACGGTCTGCTGCTGTTGCTGTTGCTGCTGTGTTGTCTGCTGCAGTGCGGCCGTGATGTCGTGCACGGCGGTGGTGATGTCCTGTTGGATGCGCGGCAGCAGGCTGGCGTCGCAAGAGACGCTCATCTCCAGAGACACGCGGCCGCAGGGCTGTGGGTTGGGTTGGGGAGTCAGGTTGGGGAGCATTCATTTGTTAGTCTGTTATCCAAGCAGTCATGCATGCACACACAGCCGCCGTACAATTAAAGCCACTTTAATTTGCCGAGGTAACACAAGCACCAGCATCTCGCCCTCTTCAACACACGCCAATAGCCCCGTGCACATGCAGCAAGGAGCGACGCACCTGGGGAATGAGATTGACGGCGCACAGCGTCACGGAACCGGCCGGGCCGGCGCTGCCCAGCGCACTCGCCGCCACATTCATCAGGCTAGGGTGCGGCGGGCACACCACACGGATAAGCCACGACGACGGCGGCGGCTGCACCGGCGGCGGCGCCGGAGCCGCCGCGGGCATCGGCGGGGCAGCGGGCGCCGCCACGGAGGCAAAGGATCCCGGCGAGGGCATCAGCGGAAGTCCCGAGCCCGCGTGATCGCTGTGGCCGCACAACGACGGCTGCGTCGGAAGCGGCGAGGAGGCGTGCGGCGACGTCGACGCGCTGTAGCAGTTGCCGGCAGCGGCGGAGGACTGCTGCAGCAGGCCGGACATGTCGGCGGCGGCGGCGCAGCCGGCACCGGCAACGGAGGCAGCAGCGGAGGAGGGGAAGGACATAAGCGGCGCTGAGGGGAACGCGTCGGCCGCCACCTCCGCCAGCGGCTGCTGCTGCTGAGGCTGCTGCTGCTGCCAGCAGGCGGATGCGGCGGCGGCACTCGGGAAGGAGAGGCCGGGGAAGGGCGCTGCCAGGCGGGTCGGCGCGGTGGCGCCGGAGCAGCCGGTGGGCACGGGCGCCATGGCGGCGCCGCCACTGCTGGGCGATACCGCGCCTCCCGCCGCCGCCGACGACGCGGGTGCGCAGGAGCCAGCGCGTTGCAGCGTCTGCATTTGCTGCTGATGCTGCTGGTGCTGCAGCTGCTGCAGCTGGGAGTCGCAGGCATCGATGCCGGTGCCACTCCCGTACATGCCGCATGCCGCCGTCGCCGCCTGCTGGTACTGCGGCTGCGGATGGTGCTGGGGCAGCTGTGCCGGGCCGACAGGCGCGGCGGCCGCCGCCGCAGCCTGTGGTGCACCATTGACGCCGTTACCGTTGCTGTTGCCCATGCCGGCGGCTGCCGCCGCCAGCAGGCGACTGGCGTTTGCGAGGTGCACCCTCAGGCCCTGGTTGTCTTGCTGCACGCGGCGGAAGGCGATGATGACGTCAGCCAGGATGGCGTGCTTGGGCCGCTTGGGGCCTGTGTGTGTTGGGCGCCGGCAGGGTAGGAGGCAAGCGGTGGGAGGTAGGCACAATGTTGCTGCGTAGAGTCCCGCAGTTTACTCGCAAGCCGGTCACGCCAGTCACATTCCGTCCCCCATGCAAGAGCGCAGGCGTGCCGCCTGTATGCCCCTCGCAGCGCCGCACATGCACTCGCACAGCCTCGCGCCCTGCGCAGCCGCCCCGGTGCCCATCCGAAACTTGCCCTAAACAACAAATGCCCCCGTCGCAGGGTTACACGCTGGTGCCGCTCGGACTCACCCTCCCCGCTCGGGCCGGCCCGCGCCCGCCCGTTCGCATCCATGGGCGGCACCAGCTCCCCCAGTGTCTCTATCAGGTCGTTCAGTCTGTCGCGTCGCTGCTTCTCCACGGTGGAGTGGCTGACCGGCGCGGAGCGCTTGCCGCCAGTCGTGGAAGCGCCGACGGCGCCGAAAGCGGCGGCGGCAGCTCCGCCGCCGCCGGAGGCGGCGGCAGCCACGGCCGAACGGCCGGCAGCCGTCAGAGGCAGCAGCGGCACCGCCGGCTCGGCAGCCGCAGCCGCAGCCGCGGCAGCCGCCGCGGCAGCCAGCGCGGGAAGGAGCTGGGATGCTGAGTAGCAGGGGGGCGAAATCATTGAGCAGTTGGCCTCGTGGCCTGTGGCGCACGTGGGTGGCGAGCCGCTCGCGTCGCTCGCCGGTGTGGGTGCCGACGAAGACGCTTCCGCTGTGCTGCTGTCTGTTGCCGTGGCCTGTTCCGCAATTCCAGCAGCTGAGCCGCGCAGTTGCGCTTGGAGGGAGTCGTTGAAAGGGGCGGCCGGCCCAAGCGCTAACTCGCCCACATCGCAGCGTCGATCGGCTGCGTTTTGTGGGGCATCGCTCGGAAACCAATTCATCTCTCCCGCGCCGCTCAAAGCAGGTCCGCTAGTCTCTGTCATCCTCGTGGCGTCGAGGAGACTTTGCAGGTCTGGAAGGCCGTCCGGTATAGAGGTACGTAATAGCGTCGCCATCTGTCAGCAGGGAAAGGAAAGAACGCTGAATAAGGACTTTCGAAAGAGTGTTTACGCGGTGGCCAGCAGGCCAACGAGATATGTTTTCGTCCCACCACAGGGGCTCCACGAGAAAGCCACGCGCCACGAATCTACTTGGGCAAACCGGGGCGACTCACCCTAAAAAGCATGCATTTCTACTATGACCAGATCATTTTTTGAAGCTTAGCAAATTGGTCGCGACTAATCGAACGTTGCAGCAGGGCCGCATGCGCCGGCTGCGCACATGGGTCGTACCTCCTTTGTCTGAACAGCTGCATACATAGGAAGCGTATATTGTGGGTAAATGCAAATAAATTTGCTGGGGCTTGCAATCGGTGTTTGAAGGGACCGGATGAGCCGCGTCGCCAGTGGTTATGCCCTTAAACTTATATGTGCTTCGCAAATACCTGCGATTATGGGTACCTGTGGATACAGCATAGTCGGTTGAACTGCGAAACAAGCCCTAGTCAGGGATTGGGGATTACATCGTCCCGCTTTACCAACTAAGAGCAGCACTGGATGGTTGGTGTTGGTTATGCCACAGCGAACTGCGACACAAACGTGCCACCAGTCGGCCCCGACCCCGGCCAACCGGTGGGTTCCGTTGGAATGTCGGCATGCGGCGCACGGTGGCGCACCATGGTCACGCGCCCAGTGCTGGCCAACCCCTTGCCTTCACCTGCTTCCACACAACCTGCAAGCTAAAACTGTTCGTTCGCAGCCTTCAACCCAACCCACAAGTCCGGGCAACGTACGCGTACAAGCCGACTCCTCAAGCACTCAGCCGCATTCCACATCCGATTTCGGCTGCTTGGCGCGACACTGCCCCCGTGAGCCGGAACCATCACACGCCATGCCTCACGTCCTCAACATTCTTGCATCCAACACAAAATGAACGCAACTTCGACGGGCATGGAGTCGCCCTTCATCTAGAACTGATGCTGTTAGGCTAGGCCGAGCACAAACACACCCGCATCAAGGTTTCTCCTGGCTGACGCACACATGTGCCCCGTGCAGCCTGGCCACACCACGAGCCTTCCAGCTGCGTCTCCAGCTGCTCCGCTACTGCCCAATGCCAACCTTCATACTGCTGCTGTGCGCCTGGACATGGACTGCGTGAAATCACCCGTGCTTTGAGCCAGTCGCGGGCCGGCGGTCCGCGTCTTCAAGACTCCGCAGCTGGGCAGCCTTCTCTGGGGCAATCTCTGCGCGCGGGGGCAACAGCGTGGGAGTCAGGACCCGTTTTAGTGCGTTGGGGGCATCCCGCGGTGCTTTCGGGTTACAAGCAGGGACGGCGCTGCCCCCTGAATGCAGATGGTGCATGCGCCTGCTGGGTGCTGTTGTCGAGATCAGGGCACAACCATGTGAGGTACCTTCCACTCATGCGCAAAGACACCGACCGCACGTAGGCCGTGTTGCGGCAGATCAAGTCGGCCCCCAGTCCCGTTTTCTCGTTGACGGGCCGCGTACAGGCGCTGTTTACGAACACGCTTTGCGGCTTCCGTTTGTGACCCTGGCCTGCCCTTGCCATCTATGGTGCCGTCATTTATGTAGCGCCAGCAACCTTGTGACCATGTTCTAACCCATATGTTACCCACACACTTGGACGCCATGCTCCTGTATTGCACGCGCTGCTGCCCCCCGCAACCCACGCCCCCTGGCCTCACCATAGCTGCCGCAATCCTTCTTGGTTGCCTGAATAATGTTATTGCGGATGAACTCGTTTGCCTCCACGGCCTCGGCAAGCGCCGCATTGACTTTTGATTTTTCGGTGAGGCCACGGTTGGCCTGTTGTTGCCGAGGCGGGGAAGCATTAGGGGGCGGGTCGGCACAGCCCCCGACCCCGCAGGCTCTACGGGCTGCAATATATGAAAATGAGTAGCCATACCTCAAATGCAGTCCGCAGTTCTTTCCGAGCAGCGACAATCGCTGGCGGGTCGCCCTGGAACGCTGTCAACGATTCGTAGGTTGGACTCGTTAGAAGCTACAGTTGAGAGGAAAAACATCCGAAGTACTTACTCGTGTGCACCGCGCGTATGAGTTGCCGAAAGATGGAGATGGCCGGCTTCGTCGGCATTGTTTACCCAAAGCCACCGGCTGAATGTAGCAATATAGAGCAAGTGATGCGCCGAACTGTCACGCTTTGGGAACACTGGCTTTGACGCCGGGTGGATGCTTCTACGACGATGGATTCCTTCTTTCTCGATTTCTCTGTGAGCTGCAGTAGATGGCCTGATTGACGTGTCAATATGTGGGTATTTGCAGCAGCAAGGCATCACAACGGCGTTGGGCACGTCTGCCCGGCATGACCCTCCCGGCATGACCCTCCCGGCATGACTTTTAAAAAGCCCACTCGTGACTCTCCACAGGGCTGCACACATGAGCGAACGTTTCTGACTCTGACTCTGAACAGGCCGCTCGACGGCTCTCTGCTTCTGGTGACAGCGGTGGCACAGGCGCTGGCCTCTACCACCACACATACACCGGCCAGTACCGGCCACGGCTGCCGCCGCTGCCACCAGCGTGCCATCCAGCGGTGCTGCTGCCAGTGCCAGCGGCCACCACCGTGACACCCATGGGGCTGCAGCGGCCGCACCGGCCCCAGTCGATTCCCAGCAGTGGTGGCAGCGGTGGCAGCAATGGTGCCAGGGTGGCCACTGCCACGCCTGCCATGCATGAACACGACTGGTCATGGCGCGCCCCTGTGCCAGCGGCTTGACACGCCCAACACAGCGGTGGCCGGGAGCTTGGGAAACGGCATTAGGCTTCCATGCAGCAGGGGTGGCGCCCGTCAGAGTCGGAGTCAGGGCCGCCTGTGTTGGCACAACGCACCGATTTGGCAAACCACGCACCCACGCATCGGACCATCCACCTGTACCGATGCACCTTCACAAGGTGCAGGAAGTGTATAGCCAGGGGAGGGGGGTGTGCAACTCGGCCTGGATCCAGGTTCGCGCTGCATGGGACCCGGCCAAAAGGTGTTCGGACCCCTCCCAAGGAGCTCCCGGCCATTCATTCGTGTATGCAAGACAACTGTATAGTCATTAGAACTGATAGCGAAGGGCCGCAGGTCCCCCTCCAACATTTCGAGGGTTTAGAGCCATTCCTGAGCGATTTCATGACTTGACGTGTCCTATGGCGTCAACTAGTAAATTCAACTGGAACGCTCGTTTCGCGGGGATCTGGCGTGTCCTGAAGGCCCTGGGCGCCCTGCGAGCGACGGTGAGACCAGGGGAGAACGGGGAAATGGACCCTTTGCGGGCTCGCTGAGCCTCCTAAGGAGCTGCCAGCGCCGACCTAGGCATTTGCATCCCAATACCATGTCCCAGCGGGGGTGGGTGCGGCCTTAGGAGGCCAGGAGGGTGCTGGTTGGGCCGTTTCCAGGACCGCATGGAAAGGCCCCCAGCGCGGCACAAGCTCGGGTGGCGTCGGCTATCGCTCCTTTCCCCAGGTTAGGTGTCAGAATGGAGCCAACTGTATGAGAAGCCAGAAGCGCGAGTCCCGACCATGTTTACTAGGAGTATCAGGCCACACGCGATGTCCGGCGAAATGCGACGATTCAGCTCACAGGGGGCCAAATCGTCGCAGCCATATCACTGCGCCTGCACGATTTCGATATGTGTTGGTGGTACTTGGACCATAGCGCGCATGCCGGGGTCCTTAGAGGGAGGCATTCTTCCCCACCAGAATGCAGGCGCAATTTTGCATGGCGGGCATCGCGCGTTCCTAGATATCATGTGCTTAGGTGTCAGAATGGAGAACATGTATATGGGAGCCCATAGCGCTTTTCAGACTGCAAAAAGGTTCGGCGTAGTGTTCACACCAGATGTCCGGGGACTTTGGGTGCACGATTGGACCGGGACTGGGCCACGCCGGGCTATCCCTGGCATGTGGGCAGGGCTGTGGTTAGGCCACAGTTGCGGTTCAGGATGTTATTACATGGCCTGGGGGCTTCGGGCGGGTGGTCTCCCCTGTTTACGTGCGAAAACCTGTTGGGCTGGGCTGTTCCTCGCTGCCGCCCGCCCATCCCGCATCAGGCCCTCCCCTGACCCGCATCCTGCCCCGCGCAGTTCTCCGTTGGTCTGCCTCGATGAGCATGGTTGCTGTTGACGGCGGCGGCGGCAGCAGTCATGATGGCGGCAACTGCCGGTGGAGACAACTGCCCCCACGCGCGGGCGTACATGGACTTCCTGCCGCAGATCCCGTGCAGCGGCCAGTGGCATGGCGCACGCAAGTGGCAGCCGCCCGCAAGTCATGAAATCGCTCAGGAATGGCTCTAAACCCTCGAAATGTTGGAGGGGGACCTGCGGCCCTTCGCTATCAGTTCTAATGACTATACAGTTGTCTTGCATACACGAATGAATGGCCGGGAGCTCCTTGGGAGGGGTCCGAACACCTTTTGGCCGGGTCCCATGCAGCGCGAACCTGGATCCAGGCCGAGTTGCACACCCCCCTCCCCTGGTATAGCAGAAATGAGCCGTCATTCTGTCCCGGCTCAAGCCTGCCCGGCGCATGCAGGGATTCCCGCTACTGGCGGCGAAGGGTGGGAAAATTTTGCCGACCCGGAAAATCTGGGGAGGGGGTTCGGTCGACAATCTGCCGTGTTTCGGCCAACTGAATTACCATATTGCGCCACCGCTTCGCCAAACTGAGCTGACCAGCCACCAACCCCATCAGCCCACGCAACGTCCCTTCGTCCAGGCAGTCCGCGTGCGCCGAGCCCTGGTGTGCACCTTTGCTCCGCAATGCACCAGTACAATTGGTGCAGGTGGTGTTTAACAGCAAGCAGCCCATCATCCTGTCCCGGCGGCCCAAGCCTGCCCGGCGCATGGGTAATTACGCGCCTAGCTGCTGGCGGGCAGTCGGGCATCCCGGCGTCCCTAGTCCATCCCCGGCCCCCCGCATTCCAGGGGCGTCTACGGGGCGCCTGACCTTGCCGATCCCACGAACCCATTATTGCCAAGCAACCAAAACCTGAGCCCCCCCGGCCCCCCCACAGACGTTCATTCCCTCGGAGGATCTGACACAGCGTTTGTATGTTAAAGCCGCGGCCAGCACACTGGCCAAGGATGGCTCACATGTGATCGTGGCACAGATTCCCCAGCTCCGGCCGACATTGGTACAGCGACGCAACGGCGCCAAACCAGCGGACCATCCAGACTTCCATCCAGACTTCACTATCCTTAGTCCCATACGATGCATGAGGTCTAACAAATTCTGCAAATGTGCAGAACCCGAACTTGTCACTCCTGTGTACGGGACCTGTCCTTCTCGGACACACACGATACTGCACCCCACAACCGTTTCACGCCAACGCGGTTCCGATCACATGCACGCTCCCTGGCTGCGATGTCCGCAGAGCAACAAGACCTCCCCCGACGGCTAGGTGCTAGCTCCCTTGCTGCTTCGATCCAGCGCGTGACCCTCAAACCAACGCCATGTCCTTGCTTGGCACTTGGCTGCAACCACTTCGTCCGGTACGTATCACTCTCGAGAAAGGTCTCTCAACCGCATGTCCACTGCTACCGGAAGTCTCCAGGCTCCAGCGTCGCGTGCTGCATTATGCGCACGTGCCCCAATGCCTTGCCACTGATGCATGTTTTTTTCCGACTCTCATACGGTGCATACTCTCAGCTCACGCGCTCTTAAATGGCTCACGACCCAAAACGAAACTCCCTCCCACTTGGCATGCCGGTGCGATGCAGGGGTGCGATGCACCTATAATATGTCCCCCAGTGCATGTGCGCCTGAGCGGTTATGTGCGTATGATTCATCCCTAGAATAAAGTTCACGAGCATGTTGCGTGCAAATTGGGCAGCGCATCATCACAAAACGATTACGCCTACACACACATCAGTTTGGCGCCGTGCTGACATCAATGTTGACGGCACAGAAGCACCAGCCTGACCCAACTTGCGCAATACAGTGCCAGAACGTTGCACGGGGCAAACGGTAACAGGGGCGTATGCTAGACTTCAGCACCGCGGTCGCTCACGGCCGTCATGTGCAGCCCTAAAGACATAAAGACGACGCGCAGTACAAAGCCTGAAAATTTCACATATTAATCACGGAAAGTCACGCTATGCATCTTGAAAACGCACTCTTAAAGCTCATGGGTATGCTTTTTGCGGCTTGCAGATGGGCACCAACCACGGGTTGGTGACGGGGTTCGCAAGCTTGGCGGCGCCAGCCGAGGTGATGTTGGTCGAGCCGTAGGGGTAGTAGATCCTGTGGGCACGATTCGGGATGGCAAGGATGAAAGTGAGTAGTGACGTGTGCAGGTAAATGCAGGGCATTCCCATGCCGCGTCGACTGTGCTGCTGGTCACTTGCACAACATAATGCCTTCATAACAACACCCGAACAACACACACCTGTGGATGGCCCGGTCGATGGGCATGGACAGCGCCGCAGTGGTAGATGCCGAGGGAGTGCGCAGCGGCGTCAGGGTGCTGGTGGGCTTGGGGCCAGCAGCCGGATAGACCGGGTCGTCGTACAGATCATACACGTAGTTCAGGGTCGTCACGATGGTGGGGTCGGACTGCATCGGCAACGCCGTGGAGGCCGTACGGGAACCGGGCGTGGGCATGACGTGGAAGGAGCGCATCATCTCAAAGTCCTCGTGCATCAGGTTGTGGCAGTGGAACATGTACTCGCCGCGGTGCGCGCCGAAGCGCAGCAGCAGCGCAATGTGCGCGCTGGGGTCAAGCTGCACAACGTCCTTGCCAATCCAGCGCTCGTAATCGTGGACCTGCAAAGGTCGCACATAAGCGTCAATCGTCCTGACTGCATGCGACAACCAGTATTCACATGTTTTGCTGGATGCAGCCCGCTTCGGATGCGCTCGTGCACGCACAACCCAATGCCAAGACGCCCCACCTGGTTCACGTCCCAATTGCGGGCCAGCACGAAGAAGTCGACCAGGTGGATGTGAATGGGGTGGAACCAGCCGCCGCCGGTCTCCAGGCACCACACCTCCCAAGTGTTGTGGCCCACATCGCTGGCGGCCACACGAGCTGTGTGCCACGACTCGCCGTTGATGACCCTGTGTGCACGGACAAACATGAGCAAGGTCGGTTAAGGCCATGTGAACGCTGCACGCAAGCGGCAAGAGGCAATCATGAGAGCAAGTCATGAGCGGACCCCGGCCCGCGCCATCCCAGCTTCCCCCATCTCACCAGTGGCCGTGGCGGCGGCCGAAGCGGAACGTGCGAGTGCACTGCTTGTTGGCGACCATCGCGAGCGCCCGGTCGATGTCGGTTTGGTTTAGCACACGGTCCAGTGGTGTGACCCTGGAGGATGACGGAGGCTGGAAAGCAGGCGGGCTGGCCGGGCAGCCGGTGCTGTTACAAGCCACGTTGATCTTCATGACCAGGTGGGAGTGGCAATAGTACGGCACGTCCTTCATGCGGCGGTCGTCGTAGGCGTTCACCAGGAACAGAGTCTTGCCGCTGAGACCGCTGAAGTCGCACACCACCTCGTAGCGCTCCGCCACGCCCATAAAAAGGCCAGCGGCGGGATACGACACAGGCGAGCGGCGAGTACCGGCCTCGCCGCCAATCACCTGGCACTTGCCGCCGCTGAAATCGGTGCCGTCGGCGTTCACAAACCGCAGCTTGTAGGGGCGGGCGACGGAAGAGACCAGCCAGCGGAAGCGCTGCCAGCGGGGCTCCATGGTGGCCACGGGCCAGGGGATGCCGTTGACGAAGTTGATGTCGCCGTACAGGTTGTTGCGGTGGGGGCCCTGTGGAGGCAAGGCAGGCAGGGAGCGTGTGACATTGAGCGTCACATGGACGGAAGGCCGCTGGAAGGAAGGAAGGTGGAACCGTTTGCAGGCAGGGTTTTCCGGGACCTTCAACTAACAACACTCACCGCGCGGTCATAGTAGAGCTGGCAGTTGCTGTCCAGGACAGCGTCCTTAAACTGCATGTCCCACTCGGGGATCCCGTCCAGGTTCCATGGCTCACCACAGCCGCCCTCGGCGGCCTTGTCAACGGTCGTGTACTGCGCACGTGCATGGGGCGCACAGCGGGGGCAGTCAGCAACAAGGCGGGGAACTCGCGCAACAGGCAAGCAGAGGCTACGCAGTAACGCAACCAGGTACATTGGATCCCAACACTCACCAGGCCGCTCAGACCAAAGTAGGCATTCTCAGAGGTGATGTCAAGTTGGTGGTCGTGGTACCAGCCGAAGCCCGCGCGCCAGTTGGGGTAGTAGTAGTCCTTGCTCTCAGCGCCGCATGTGGTGTCCTCGGCCCAGCCTGTCCGGAACACGCAGCAAACATGCGTTTTACTACACAGCTAGCACACGGTATGGGCGGGTCAAACCCAGGGAAAAGCACTAGGCGCAAGCGTTCCAAGCAGGTGCTAGAGCCGACATGCCGCGCTCACCATCATAGGGCGCGAGCGACGCGGAGCCGTGGTAGTGGACGGAGATGGGGCGGCCGGAGCGCGTGCCCTCGCAGGGGTGGAACTCGCTGAAGGGCGTGCCGCTCAGATTGGCGGGCGTGAGGCGGTTGTTGAAGCGGACCAGCGTCTGACGGCCCTTAAGCACACGGAATGAGGGACCGGGCACGGAGCCGTTGTATGTCAGAGACCAGGTCGGCTTGCCGGCGGGGCAACCAATGTTCTTGGCCGTGGCAAAAATGTCAATCTCATAAGCGTCCACGGTCATGTTGGTGCCGGGCCTACGTAGCAGAGATCGGGGAAAGTGTCAATTACATGAGCTTTCAAGGCCTGATGTAGCCTGATGCTTGCCAATTCAGATAGCAACAAGCCCCTGTTTAATTTCCAGCGGTAACAGGACAGGCAACCCCGCGTTCCGCATACCGCGCTTACTTGACGTAGCTGGCGGCAATCTGCGCGCGGGGCGGGTTGGCGTAGGTCTGGGTGAAGGGTGTCCACTTGAAGGGGCTGCTAGGGAAGCCCCGGACCTTGATAATGGTGCCATGAGCACTGGGGCAAACACTTGACGCGTCGCCAACAGTCGCCAGCGAAGTGGATGCCGGTGGTGCCACGCCTGCAGCAGAGGGAAAGAAGGCCCATGCATTATGGTTCTGGCGTTCGGGTGGTGCCAAAATGGCTGGCGTTGCCATCCTGCAGCATGCTCCCATGTGTCAGTGTCCCACGTGTCATGCAAGAGGCGACAACTCAACTCACCGTCATTGAAGGGCGTGGTGTCCAACGGCCGCGGCGGCACCGCGCCTCCCTGGTCAGCGGGGATGGGCTGTGCCGGCTGTGAGATCGGCATGACGTCGGGCCAGCGCACCACGAAGGTTGTGGAGGTGACGTAGGTGTTGCCGCTGGCGTCCCTGGTGGCGTTGTATCGCGTGGAGCGAAGCAGGCTGGCGCAGGAGCAGCAGTTGGCCTCGGTCACCAGGGCTGCGGATTGACCAAAGATGAAGATGCAATCAATCGCAAGGGTAGGATGCACATGGAATCGTCAGGTACATGCTGTCATGGGATACCGTTCGCAGCAAAGCACACAGCAAGGAAACCGGCATTGCGTCGAGGCCTTAAGCGCTTGGCACGGGTGCCAGACTAGCTAAGAGCGGCCCTGCCCAAACATTGAAGTAACACCACCAGGAGCATGGGCTCGCAATCACATGAGCAGGATAGGAATGGGTATGGTACAGCTCAGGTATTGGCGTCAGCTCCCATACTCACGATTCCTGGGCACGAGCAGGCGGTTGTTGAAAGTGTTGACGCACTGCCCACATTGACTTGGCTGTGGGCACACGCCCTTCGCGCAGTCGCGGCAGGCGCCACCCAACAGGCTGCCCAGGAGGATGTAACTGCCCGAGTAGAGCGACTGCGCGGGAGGAGCGCGCCATGAATGCAAGGCCAGGTTAGGGAGGGGTGGGTTAGGGACCAGCAGAGCAATGTGAGCGGGGCACGGTTCTGGTTCTGAGCTACGCAGCTCAGGGTCACCGCAGGATCACGGCTGGTGTGCGTGGGCGCATGCGAGAGGGCTACGCGCGCACAACACGCACGCAGCAATGCCCAAAGCCAGCCGTGGTCAAGTACGCATACGAAGCGCGCACCTTGGTATCCGCCGTGGCAAGTCCTGGGGACGCCTGCGCACACGCCGCCTCGAGGTGGGTTCCGCTAGCGCACTCGCCACCGTTGATGTAAACGGGGTTCGTGGTGGCGATCTGGGACCAGGTGGCGAACGTGCTGACCATCTTGAGGTAGGCGCTGCGGTAGGTGGCGTCCCAGGTGGCCTGGTTGTTGACATACGAGCGCGCGGCATTGCGCACAGCAACAGCCTCGGGGGCACTGCCAACGCCCTGCAGGCAGACCAAGGCACATGATGGCATTAGGGTAGCCCAGAACAGGCATGGGGCGGCATCGCAGTAGGACGGCACAGGAGCTTCTCGGCACGTTCCTTTCACCGCACCTGGCATGCCTGGCCGAGGTAGGCGTCATTGGTGGTGTAGAACCAAAGGTAGGCGTGCGGGCAGTGTTGGGTGACGTTGATGCCATAGGCGGCGCCGGCGCGGCAGTTCTTGTTGGTCCAGGTGACGGCAACCGTCTCAGGGGGCACCACGGCCTCAGCGCGAGCGCCGCGGCGCACCTGGGCCAGGTTGTTCAGTGCCACAGCCTGGGCCTCCTTGCTGGTGAACTGCGAGAAGGCCCAAGTAGCAAATTAAAGGTTAACAGGTGTACGTGAAGATAGGCAGGCACTAAGTTCGAAAGAGATTATGCACCCATGCCGCATGGGATAGGTGCGCGTCCCGTGCATCCATGCAGTCCTAGCTACGCATGTGTGTACCTTGCAGGTCTCCTGGCGGGCCTCTGCGTCCAACTCGGGATCAGACATGCCCAGGATTGGGGTCTCCACGGGATCAAGTGCCATGTCCTCAGGAGTCAGGGGCGTGATGGACAGCGTTGGCGAGCAGATGTCCTTGTAGTAGTGGTTCTCCCAGCGGAACATGCGCACGTTGGAGCAGTCCGAGGTGGCCGGGTCGCAGTAGTCGTTGATTCTCCTGCCGTTGAAGCAGGCCTGCGCATACATTAGAAAGAATCAGATCACGTTTCATTATGTCCTTCCACGCTCAACAACTTGTTGACAAGCACAGGTGCAACATCTACGGTACTAAATCCGTCAGCTCGCACCTGCGTGTCGATGAGGGCGTGAGAGCCCATCAGAGCAGTCGCCTCCGCCTCAGAGAAACCACGCTCCTTCCAAAACTTCGCGAAACTTGTCAGGTCGGCGTGGTTGGGGGGCAGGTTGCCCGGCGGCGAGGGTCGGATATTGTCCAGGCGGCCCACGCGGAGTACGCCAGCACCGGTGCCAGTGAGAATCTTGATGCGGCCCTTACTCAGGACCTCGGGGCCCACCGCGGCGCACACCTGCGTACGGTATGCGAAGGATGTTGTCAATGCAACGCTGTACGGTGTGGCCAAGCAGGTTAGCAATCAAGTGGGCTGAGCTGGATTGCTAGGAATCAAGCAACACAGTCACCATGCGGCAAGCGCCACATACTCACCGCCAGCGTGTCGGCAACGGAGATGTCAAAGAAAGACGCAATCTTCTTGGCCGCACGAGCAGCGATCAATGAGAAGTCATCATACGCACTGCATGCACACAGGGAAGGGACGGAAAGCGCTTGGTCACGGCCGGAGCGCAAACGGAGGCCACTAAGCTGCATAGCATGGCGCATGATACGGTACACCCCATTGCTGGCACAGCTCCAACCACGTAACTATGCAATAAACCCCCCATGCGCTTACTTCTCTGGGCGAGCCATCTCCTCGATGCTCAGCAGCAGGGACGCGTCGGCACCGCCGCAGTTGGGGCCAGGGCACTGGCTCACGTCCACAGCCATGGAGTCGTGGAAGGAGGCGCGGATGAAGAAGGTTGCCAGGCGCTTTTCGTACTGGAACAGCTCGCGGCACGTAGCCACAACCTGGCGGCGGGACCAGCGGGTTAAGTTGCGGTTTCAGGCCAGGCGTTTCAGGCCACCTCGACAGCACCATCACAGCCACCAAAACCCGGGTTTGCCTGGCCCTGACCCTGACCCAACAACGCTGGAACTCAGCAATCATCCACTCACCGAGACCCAGTCCTTGCCGCGGGGATCATAAGTCTTGCCGGCCGTCACGTGGGCTACCTTGGGGCTCCACAGCAGCACCTTTGCGTTCACGTCAGCCAGGTCGCTGTGGGACTGGTCATAGTCATCCAGCTTAACACACACCGAGCCACTGCACTGCACGGGCTGCGACAGATACGCGGTCACGTCCACCACCACACCTGCGAGACAGTGGTAACATCACGAAGAGGTGCGCGGGAGTCGGACAGGCGTCAGATGCAGAGGCAACCGGCGCAATCACCAGGCGTGAGCGCAGTTTCGCGATAGAAACGCCCTGCACTGCCTCGAGTAACGTAATTGTAACCCGCCGCCCGACAGCCCTTTTGGCCGGCCGCCCCACCTGTGACCGTGGTGACGGTTCCACCGACCAGGCCCAGCGTCGCTGCAAGAGTGGAAGACACGCCGTTGAGGAGGGTGCCGAGAATGCCGGTGAGGCCGCTGAGCAGCTGGGCGTCCACGGTGCGAACGGGACAGCTCGGCAGAAGGCCCGCGAGAAGCACCGCAAGCGCCACGGCTGCGAGCGCGAGGCTCACGCCTCGCAGTCGCTTTTGCGGCATGTTGACGTTAAAGTTGCAATTGGCTGCGAGGGCGCAGGCCTAAGGCGACGGCGCGAGCAAGGAGTGGCGAGTGGCGAAGGCGAAACGACGTGTGACTGTGTGGGCCAGCAGGACGACAGCAGCCCAAGGACAGGTCCGCGCTCAAATTGCAATTGCTCCTGGCAGGAAATTGGGAATGTAAAGACCACGCTTGGGGCCCAAGCTTTTATACCGGTATTTTGTGGAGGGGAAGGGCGGTACTGGTGAGTCGGGCAGGTTGGGCGAGAAAACCCGTTTTCGTTCCGCTGTAACCTACCGTAACTTAAACTCTTGTCATTCGGCCTCGTTCCCCCGCACGCGCGCTCTCCTGTGGTATCTACCACTTGCGCAATCCACAATGGCTTTGGCCGAAAGCAGGCTGCGCGCGCATCGGGAGGGAGAGTCGTGGTTTCCACGCTCAACAACCCTAAGCAACCGCCCAACGCGCCAAGCCGAGTCAAGTTGAAATTCAGCAGCATAAATAATTATTTGCGTGTAGCAAACCTGCTGTCAAATCCGCTTTAGGAATAAAGACTTTCAAAAGCGTATACGGGTTCGCAACGTGCGGTTGCTGGCTGGGAATTTGCAGCCTTGCCCCGCAGCGTCCCCCTGACCGCGACACCAAATAGCCCTAGGGGCAAGCTAATTGTCCGTTTGATGACAAGTTGTCGGAATGCCACCAAGGTTCCTTCAGTCGCAGAGCATGCGTTACGCCTGGGCATACCGTGGCCGCGTGGGCGCCTGGCAGCCGGCGGTTCACACCTTCATGGGGCTTCTACCTCTAGCGCCACTCCTTCGGGCACAGTCGATTTATGGCTGGCGTAAATATATAATTCGACCAGCACTTCCCCTTGTGTCACGACAGCCTTACACAAACATGCCCATCGGTTTTACTCTGGCTTGGACGCGTACATGCTGCGTAAACCGACGCCAGCAGCGCCTAATTGTTGCGCGCACGAACAAAAGTGAAGCGCACGCTGCCTTACCTGCTGCTGCGTCCTGGGCATGCCTCCATTGCCACTATGCCAGCTCACGCGTGATCCACACTTCAGAGCTTGAGTGGGCGACCGCTAGCAAGCGGTGGTGAGTCGGCGAGGAAGGGGGTCCGCACTGGGGAGCCCAACATGCAAGGAGCGTGGCCGCCAGGCTTCTCCGCAGCAGCTGAGGAGGCCGTTGCGTGGACGCCACCTTTGGTCGCTCCATTGCCCACAAAGCTGTCGGGGTCTAACAAGTGTTGACGTCGCTGTCGCCGGTAACACTGCATGCGCATTCTGCGCACAAGTCAACGCGCCTCTGCAAATCCGTTCTCTTACGGCAAGGCGACTTTGCAAATTGAAGATACAATCCTTCTGGGGTATTAAGGTGTTGAGGAAAGTCAGAATACAAATATGAATCGGCAGTTTGCGCAGGCCCCCGACAAGTGTTCCCCGGTCACGGGAAAAGGGGTGTCAGCTTTGTACAGCTGGAAAATGGGCTGAGCCCCATGAAGCGCAAGGGATGTGACGATGGGCACCGGCGACATGAACAGCACCCTTGCAAGCCCATCCAGCGGGACTGGCCACTATGCCAACGCCGTGCCGAGGCACCGACATGCCCTGTCCCCGCCACGCCACGCCACCTTACCCACGCCACTTCACGGTCCATGATATCCCAAATGCACCTCACCCACATCCCACTCAAGCACCGCAAACGGCTAGCCGGGCTCGGGCGCGGGATCCCGGGCCGCGACGCATTTAAGGCGGGATCGGCACGCATGGTTCGGTTGTTGCACAAACTTTCAACACTCTTGCCCCAAGACGCTTGTCGTCGACATGTTTTGACACATGGATGTAAGATATTCAGGGCCCAAGAGCTATACTCGCGGACTGAAGAAAGTCAAGATGTCCATGGACTCGCGAGGTCGCTTCTCGCTCCGGCCGAGTTTTCCCTGCCGCCTATTTTTCTACAATAGGGAATAGCAATTAATAATACGTGGCACTCGCGGTTTGCGCCAGTTTGGCACTTTTTGTCAACGCAGGCAGGCAGGCAGGCAGGCACGGACAGGGGCAATCCTGGGGGGCTTCGCCCCCCCCTGGATCGCTTCGCTCGGGGGGCTCAGCCCAAAAAGGGGCTGAGCCCCTCCACAGTCTGAGGCCGAACAATAATACGTGGCGCTCGCGGTTTGTGCCAGTTTGGCACTCGACGCAGGCAGGCACGACAGACAGGCAGGCAGGCACGGACAGGGGCAATCCTGGGGGGCTTCGCCCCCCCTGGAACGCTCGGGGGGCTCAGCCCGAAAATATGCCCTGGTGTAGGCAGTTGCAGCTAGTTTGATAATCCCCGACATGTGCCCTGTGCCCGTTGCCTCCGCTATTCGCCGGTAAGGTGGTGGTCACATTGAGCGCGTTGGTCTTGGCGTGTCGCGGGCAAGTCGCAGGCGCCCACCGACCGCCAACACGCGCCCTGGACCTGGCTTTGGGTGTAGCTAATTGCACTGCCGGCACCCGAGATGGCTGGCTGGGTGAGTGGTGGATAAGGTCACGGCGGTCTGTAGGGTGGGTGGGAGGCTGCCGAACACTTCCGTGCCCTACTGGCGAGTGGCGACCACGGGCAACCTAAGCCTCCCACCCAAGCCTCCGGGTGCCCGGAGCGTGAGGAATGCACGTCAGCAAACTTCCAGCCAGCCAGCGACTCATCAATACAGTAACTCCGGAAAAAATAGTATAATGGGGGTTCTAGGACAGCTCCGACTAACCCCCAACTAACTTGTGTACGGCACCCCAAACCCCCTCAGCCGTACAGGAGGTAGCTTGGCAGTCGGCAGCTGCGCGAGTGTGAGCAGGTAGTTGTACGGCGACCCGGCTCGGAAGCTACCTGACTGTAGTGACGCACACGTGTAGTTGGTGCTAGTCGGCAGGCGCGCGAGTGGGAGCTGGCAGTTGAGCGCACACGCGTGTGGGAAGCGCGAAGGACTGTATGTTCTAGGACAGCTCCGATTAACCCCCAACTAACTCGTGTACGGCACCCCCAAACCCCTCAGCCCTACAGGAGCTGCGGTTGGGTGTTGGTAGCTGCCGCGGCTGGGAGCTGGTAGTTGTACGGTGGGCCGGCTTGGAAGCTGCCGAGCCTGGGGGCACGCACACGGGTCGTTGGCATGAGTCGGGTAGCTGTACGGCTGGGAGCTGGAAGTTGCGCGGGAGACCGGCTGCGAAGCGACATGAGTGCATAGGTGTACGGCGGAGGTCACGGGGTGGTGGCTGGCGGTTGGCGTGGCGCAGGAGCGGGAGCTGGCAGTTGCGTGTGGTGCCGGTTGGGAAGCTGCGTGTGAGCTGCGTGTATCACTCAGATGGGATACATTGGGCTGCGCCTTTCCGTGAGCTGCATCTGGGCTGCGCATGGGATTCACACGGACTGCACTGTAACTGGCGCGGCGGGGCGGCGCCAGCCGTCCCCGCCGCGCTGGGAAGTGGCGTGTGGGATGTGATGGGATGTGATCCAGCCAGGTGAGGACATGGCTGCGTGCGGTGCACTGCGTGCACCGGTGCGGCGCGTCAGTCTTCCTACCTACGATCGAGCTGCATCAGAGCTGACATGCGGCTGCGGCTGACCGGCGCGGCGGGGGTTAGTTTGTTCCAAACCCAGAGCACTGGGGGGAGCACTGGGGAAGCAAACTGGGGGATAAGGAGAGGCTGCAAGTGTGCCGCACATGGGGACTCAAACAGGGCTGCACTGAAACTTGCGCGGCGGGGGCGATCGAGGCACATAAACGTTACACCCAAAACCCAGCAAAAACCCAGCCAAAACTCAGCCGAAACCTCATCCGTTCATAGTGAGTTTAGTGACATGTATATTTGCAATATCGTCCCTGAAGTTGATGGCCAAAATAAAGGGCACTTGACTCCTTCACACGGCGCGTGAAGTTCGGGCCCCAGCCAAGCGGGTGCCACTCGGGGCGGGTGCCCGGAGCGTGAGGACTGCGCAACAGCCAAACTCAAGCCAGCCAGAACTTCTCGCCAGACTCGTCGGTACTGTGACGCGCGCGCAACTGCTTTTGCCCTCTGCAATGTTTTGGATGTGACTTTCCACGATAGATGGTTGCCCATTGAGCGGCAACGATCTTAAACAAAATTGTTCTCGAGGTCGCCTGCTCGTGCGCAGGCGGCCTCACGGGACCACAGGGACCAAGCTTGCTATTAGGAGCACCCAGTGGTTGAAAGAACACGAAGTTAGGGCAGGGATCGCGGAACTCCGGCGCATCGCTACTATCTTCTATCGCTTCTGTATCGTTAATCGCTGTATCGCTGTATCGCTGGAGCTAAAGCCTGGAAGTCATGTCGCGATTGCAAGAACTGGACGCGTGTTGCGCAAGCGAATTGCTTTCCTTTCCAGTCAAGGGAGGCGCCTGTGATAGGACCGGTCAGGCGCCGTGTGTGTTTTGACCACCGAAAGTTACTTTTGTGAGTGCTGGTCGGGAGTCCGCACTCTAGCCAATCCAATACGGCTGGTCGGCTGTAGCGCTTGCGTTTGGGGACCAGGTCCCAACCTCCTGCAGCTGTAAGATTACAGAGTGCCTGTGGAGCCCCTAACTCTGAGTGACATGACATGTTGTGCGTTGGGGCCACCGGGGGAGGGGCAAGCCGTGGTACTGCGTAGCGGTAGGTGTTTTGGCCGAGTGGCACCCGCTTGGCCCCAGCGCACACTGTACTGATTGGTCGCGCCCTGCTGCCACGTCCCCGCGCGCATCTTGAAGTGCGGGTAGAGGACTAGAGGGAGTGCGGTCGATAGGGTATGGGTCTGCGAATTCCAGCGTCTTGGTAAGTCCACTGTCGCCAATGTGCTGGCGGAAGGTTATCAAACTAGGAGATGGGAAGGGCAGCTGCAGTACTGCCCACTGGTTGTCAGGAGTCTGCTCGGCACTCGAGCATGTACTGTTCGGTGGTGTATCCGTTCTGCAGTGCAACAGTCTGGACGTGTCTAGAATAGCTAACATTGTCGGGGTAGTAGGAGCAGCATGTCCACGCCCGCCTTGAATGCTGTGTTTGCGGTGTTGGGGGTGTCGGTCAGGTTGGCGACAGCCGGAGACGTGAGGTTCACCTGGCGCAGGTAGAAGTTCCCAAGCCCAAAGTTTAAGGCCCCGTCGGCTGATGTAGTGATGCGGATCCTAGCTGGAAGGATCAGCGACTGCGAGGCGGCAACCCGCTGGTTCATGTAACAGTCGAGCCGATCCAGATGCAGCTGCACACCCGTTGCGTCAGCCCCTCGGGCCCTGCACAGCAGCAGCCAAGCACTGCAACATTCTGACCTGTCGCCATGCTGCCGTGTGTCCCTGCCCAGTGTTGAGTATTTCTTTCACAGACTTCCTGAATTTACGGTGGGCATCGGGGCTCAGGTCCTCCTGCAGCTGCTTCGCAGGCAGCCAGAGCTAGAAAGCGGCTTCCTGCTGCATTTAGGGTGGTCTGGCATTCCTGACGCAGCTGTTTCAGAGCCGCTCAGCCTCTGGAGGGATTTGCACGGGCCTCTGAAGGGCTCTGGAGGGCTCTGGAGGGCTCTGGAGGTTGGTGACGCACATGCTTGGCGGGCCAGCACCCAGTTGGCCCACTAGCTGAAGGCCAGTTGAGCATTTTTTTCTGAGAGAATGGTTACAAATGGTTGGGCATTACGGATGTAACAAATTCCAGGCGGTGACTGTGGCAGCACCGCACCGCACCCAAACGGTCGTACACCGAACATGGAGCACAACCCAGCCCAAGCCCAGCCATCAACAGACCACCAGCACTTACTGGCATGCACCACTAGCACTATAAGGACGGGTTTTGGCATGCACCACTAGCACTATAAGGACGGGTTTGTGCGTTAGAGTGTGCTTTAGCATGCGAAACGCAGGGCCTGTACGCATGCGGGAAGCACTAGAAGCACGCGCGGGCCGCACGACAAAGCATGATACGCATGCTCAGTACGCATGCGGGAAGCACAATGACTTGCGTGCGCCGACAACCTCTCACCCCGGCGTTCCGCCATGGCTGGCACGCATGCGTTGCATGCTTACAACAACGCACGCTAAAGCATGGGAAACGCACAAATGCCGGTTGCGTTACAGCTGAAGCAAGGCCACAAGCATGCGGTTCGCATTGCGTATTTGACGCAAGTCCCTAACCGGCGCCGCTCGTGATGGAAGGTGGCCAGGGGTATGAGAGCAGTAGTCCCGAAGTGTGTGGTTCCCTCCCGCACCCATAGCACTCAGTCATAGATGCAGCAGAAGGGAGCAAGGCATTGCTGCGCGCTGGTACTGTACCGACGGTAGCTGGCACTGTGTCGATGTTTTCGCTGACGCGCTTTCCTCACGCTCCAGGCGCCCGGCCAAGGCGGTAGCAATGCACAGACGTAATGCGACGCCACACCGCGCGGAACGCAAGGTCGATGCGCACCTGCAGGCAGTCGGCCGGCGTCCACGGATGAGCGGCGCTGAAGGGCGTCAAACGTAATGCAGCGTCGTGCAGCAAAGCAATGGCCGGGCGACAGTGTGACAAGGCAGGGGCAAGAGCAGGGCGAGGCAAGGCAGAAGAGGGCCCCGAAAATGGTACGGCAAATGCGGCGGGCGAGTCAAATGCGGTGCAACACGCCAACAGCACAACCGGAGGTGAGGAAGCGTAGCTGACGGTGAGGAGAATCGAAGCTGAAGCGTTCGGTAGGGAAGGCTGTGAGCGCGCCCTAATCGGGGAGGAGGTTTCCGGACATGTTTTCTGAGGATGTTTGGCTGGAGCTGGAAATTTGGATAGAGCTGGCTGTTTCGGGCGGTGCTGGGGGAAGGCTGGGCAGTTGCGCTGGAAGGCGGGCGGAAGGCCAGGTCGTTTCCGGGTCGGGCAGAGCCGCTGCGGGTTAGGCTGTCGAGGTTTTTGGGCTGAGCCCCCCGAGCGAAGATTGGGGAACGCTGCTCCAAGAACATAACACCAGGCAGGCCACTGCACCCAACAGACCACCTAGGAAGCTGCCCGCTGGGCCAGCCCGGGACCAGCACCTAACCATGCGCCAGCGCCAGGGGCGCCATGACGCGGGCCCCATGGACGCGGCAGCACGCGCTAGAGACATACGCGGCACCACCACCATCACCACAGCCCCATGTAACCCGTACAAAGACATCCAGCCCCCAGGAACCTACACCATCATCGCCGCTGGAGGCACCCGTCGGGCCCCCACTGATGCCGACGTCTACGACCCAACAGGACGATGGCTAGGCACTATACCGCACGCACGGCTCCTTACCCTGTGGGAGACCTACCAGCATAGCGCACAACAGCGACCGCAGGGCTTTGAAGAGGCCGTCGCGGCACTGATGGCCCGATACCAGCGCGACCCGGACCAACAGGACCGAAAAGCGCAGCCGCCTGAGCAGGCCGCCCTGCCAGGAAGCATCGTTGAGACAATCCTGGCGTGCCTGCGTGTGACACCCCGGGCCACCGTGAGTGAGATGTTCGCATCCCCTCTCAACTGCTCACGCAGCGCCGATGAGTACTACAGCCGGGACCAGGCAGACGCCTGCTTTGGAGCACGGCATGACGCCTACCGCACCGCATGGACTGGACTGCAATTTGCCCACCCACCACACACACCTGACGCGTCCCGCAAAGCCCTGCTTTGGGCCCTTGCCTGCGCTGAAGCCACGAACGCAGACGAGACCCCTACGCTCACTGTCCTTGCACTCCCCAAGGCAACCACTTACCCACACACTCAGTGGCTCCAGCACCCGCTCTGTCGCGAGCTAGCCTCCTGGTCTGCAGGACATGCAGGGCTCACGGTCGGTCTGGGGGCAGACACCCCCGCAAAAAGACAGCGGGGCATCACGCTGGTAGCTGTTGGCAACACCACAGGCCTCGAGCTGCTCCGGCCCAAGCTGAAACAGCTCGCAATCAAGCTGAACCGCAGCGAGCACCGGCCAGCACGGGTCGTGGACTACCGCACCTGGGCGGTCGACCGTGCCGCCACGCTGGCCGCAACCGGGCCAAACACCTGCCCCGCGCTCCCCACCGCGCTTCTGAAGCAAGCAACTTACCTCCACAAGAACCCCAAAGCCACAGCTGCCACCTCGCCGAGCGCCCCACGCCTGCCGCTCTCTCGATTCCAAGCCGAGCATGCTCCGGCCCACGACCTCCGCAGCACAGTATGGACAGACGGCTCTGTCCAAAAACTTACGACGCAAGAAGGAAACGAAGTGCAAGTGGCCGGCGCTTGTGCCTGGCTCGACGACAACAGAGTTGTTTACGTGAATCCGAACGGGTCAGGGTGCACAAACACTATTACAAGAGCTGAGCTCGCAGCTATCCGGGCGGCGCTCGCTGAGTTCGGAAGCGTAGGAAAAGAATTCGGAAATAAAAAGCTCACTATCGCCTCTGACTCAGCGGCGAGCCTCTATCTAATCAAACGAGCGATTAACGAGCCTCGGAGGCTGCATCTGAGCAAACATCGCGACCTGCTTGGATCCATCGTGGAACTGCTCCATGCGCGACAGACCCGAGGCGCCCACGCAGACCTCATTAAAGTGGTCTCACACACTGGACTCCACGGCAATGAAATGGCCGACGAAGGCGCTGGCGCAGTTGCCGTCGGCGAAAAGCAAGCTGACGTGTCCGAGACCGCCGACAACAACCCAACGCCTCGGCCCACCTTCACGGTAACCCGCGACGACGGCAGCACTGACACCCACTACGTCTCCGACCTCAATAGAGGTCTAACCAAAGCTCTGTCATCAACATGCCAGGGCGGCTACTGCAAGGACACCCTGTACACCCAGAAATGGGCTGAGGCCGCCAGCACGCTGGACTGCCGTGCAAGCACGGCCTACATGACACATGCTGACGCTGGGCATAGGCTGCGCCGGTTCGTCCAGACCGCCGGTTCGTCCAGACCGCCCGGCAGGGCGGCCTCATCTGCCTGTCTCTGTTCAAGCTGCGGGACAGTGACAAATGCGGCGTGTGCGCCCACATCCTCCGCACCCGTGGCGCAGACCCGGAGCGCGGGAATGCGGGACACCTGGCATGACATTGCGCGCACCCGCAAATGGTCGGCGCCCGCATCGCCAAACACAACACCGCCGTGCGCATAATTGCGGACTGCCTACACCATGGCGCCAACGGGGGAGGTTACATGGTCATGGATGCGACCCGGCGGGCCGACCTCCCTGACTACTGTGCCGGCATGCGCCCCCCCTCCTGGCTCTGCCCACAAGTGAGCCCCGCCGAGCTCAACAAGATGCGACCTGATATTTAGTTCATCCCTAACCTGCCACGAACTACGGCAGAAGGCTTCAGCGCTACACCACAAATCAACAAGCCTGACTACCCCGTGTACATCATTGAGGTTGGATACGCCTCTGACCTCCACCACAGCAAGAAGGTTATTCAAAAACAGGCCCAACACGCGCAGCTTGCGGCCGCCATGCGCAGGGACGGATGGACCGTCCATTACGATGCACAACACATTGTCACCCTAGGTCATGGAGGCACCATCCCAAAACCACTGAGCGACCTACTCACCACCCTCGGGGCCACACCCCACGCGGCGAAGTCATGCTGTACACGTCTGCACATGCACAGCGTCATTGCCCTGCGAAGTACCACGTCCCTCTACTACAAACTGGAGCGGGAAATGGGCATCACAAACCGGCGCCCCGGCCACGGGGGACAGGGGGCCGCCCGTGGCGGCCCCCGCACTAGGGAACCGGGGTGGGGTCTTATGAGCTGAGCACGGTGGGGTGAGCTTGTATCACTCCTCCTTAAGAAACACGGCAAGCCCCCGTGCGTGCCCCCCCCACCCAATCCACTATACATAACACCATACATAACTCCACAGAATTGGACTCTTGCCGTCCAGAAGAACAGCGACAGTAGCTTGACAGCCGTGAGCAGCACAGACAGCATCTATCAGAACGTGCGCAGCCATGGTGGATGCGGACGTCACGAACACAACAGCCTCAGATACAATGCGGACCAGCCAGCCGCTGCGCACCATCCAGAGCCGCCCGCCAGCAACCGCTGCAGCCAGGCGGGGCAGCGAGCGCCTGCAGCCTGCAGCAGTCCGGCCGCACTGACCACCAGCTGGTTGGAGCTGCGGTCCTGCTCCGCACTAGCGAGGTGCATGGCCATCAGTAGCAGGGCCGTGCACTGCGCCTCGCTGCACGCCTTGAATCCTGACCACGTCGGCCGCTCTGCCACCTCCATGCATGTCTGGTTAGCTATGACCGCGCACCGCTGCCGGTGAAGCAGCAGCGCCAGCGGCAAGCCAGCAGCGGCACCAGCCGCGGCCCCAGCGGAGGTGCATCACCCCGCGCGCTTGCGCATGCAGGCCTCACATCCACTCCCCGGACGGCGGGGGGTCCGGGTCGAAATTGTCCTGAAGATCAGGGTAGGGTAGTGGAGGGAGGATGTTTGATTCATGTGTATTTAACTCCTCATTCGAGTGTTTCGCGCGGAGGGGTGCAGGGTTTATGGAGAGGAGTGCTGCTACTGCTGCGTCCGCGGCATCTCGCGAGCCCATGCAGATTGGTGAGGTGACGTGACAGGCCGCATGCCAGAGCAGAGGCGAAACAGTAGTGTCGATCGGCTCAAATGGCACATGCACATGCATCATATGGGTTGCCGCTTAGTTGGTAGTCCCAGCACATGCGGGGAAGGCCAGGAAGGCGGCGCAAACAGGCATGTAGCAGCCAAGTGCATTTCTAGAGCGGTAGTGGCGCAGTCCCAGGAGTAGTGTGGATGGCAAATATCTTACCTCCGCCGTTGCCGCCAGCAGGACTGCGGCCGGGACCATGTAAGAAATCTCGCGCTCCTGGTCTCGGCCGACCATCATCCCCAGCAGCTGCCCAGTGGCCGCCGAGAAGATGCCTCCACCCGAATCGCCTTTGGTGCTGAGCTTGTCCAGCGCGACATGCCCGCGACTGCCCGCTGCAGGTCGGGCGACGATGCCGTGGTACACGTTGGCGGTGTTCCCCTGCACAAGCAATGCCGCCAGGTATGGGCGGACGGTCATGTCATGTGCGGCAACACGAAACGCAAATGTCAGCGGCCGACTCGTGCACACAATCAACATGCAGTTTGTGGAGGAACAGTCCCAACAAACTCGCCATGACCAATCGTCCCACAAAGTGATTGCATCATGAACTGCAGAAGGTGTAACCAACGCACCCCGAGGGACAGGCCGTGGCCATAGAACCCCGTCCCGGCTTGAGGGCCACCCGCAACTGCTGGCGCCGGGAGCTCCTGCACAGGAACGCGGTCACTCGTCATACTTGCTTAACTTCACTGTATGTGTGGCACTCTATAAAGTAAAAAAACCCCACTATACGAGCACATAGGGCTGTTGACAACGAAGACACTGGCAACAACCGATGAAAGTATGCAGCAGCGCAGGGAAGGCTACAATGGAGAACGGGAGAGGGCAGGTTGTGACAGCCCGAAGTGGTCACGGCACTTTCACACCTCGCCAACGAACTTGAGGATGACGAAGTCAACTCGCGTGTCGATGCGGAACACCTTCGCCGGCACAGCGCGCATGCTGTTGGCGTCACTGCAGTACATCTCCAGCTGCACAATGGACAGAAGTAGAAGGAGGTTAGTTGTCCATCGAAATTGCATTGTCCGTTAGTTGTCCGTTGAAACTACGTGCATAGGCTCCCTGGGCATAGAGCCGACCTGCCAGCCAACCAAGGCAACTGGCGATGATATGGATGGTGCCTGTAGCCTCCTGGCTTGTAAGGGCACCAACCACCCGTGGGCGGACTGTTACTGTAACACCTCACCTCCACGTCTTGTCCCTCCGACCACGTGCGGTGGTGTGCGAAAGTTGCCGCAAACTTGGGGGCGATGACGATGACGCAGCTTGGCAGTCGGGACACCTGTTTGGTCTTGGGGTCCACCTTGTCGTACGGAACTCGCCCCGTGAACTTGCTGGATGCAGCTACCCGCTGCATCCCGGTGTCTTCTGCAAGAGGGGACGGTACGGTTTGACAGGGTGGCTCCAGTCGGTCAGGTATGGACACAATTGGTCCACCAGTCAACTAGTCTCCAGCCGTGCTGCCCTTGGTCCCCTCCGCCGCAAACCCCTCAACCAGCCCCCACCAGCCCCCCGTCCAACCACAACCCCTTAACAGCCCCGGACCGCAACACGTCTGAAGGCAGCCAGCCGCGCCCTGCTGCTTACCCTGCTGGTCACGCGGTTGCCCCGCATCTGGCGCGCTCCTGCTGCCGCCTCCTGAGGTTACAGGCCGATTTAGGCGTTTATCCGGGAGCGGGGAGGTCCTTGGGTTCAATTGCAACCCAGCAGGGAAATTGCCCGCGCTAGGGTTATCCGTGAAGCCGGGCGTGCGCAACCTCTTCCAGACCAACGTCGCCCGCACCTTTCAGCGATAGCACGTAGTCTACGTAGGCAGGCAGCAGCCCCGCGTCTTTCAGGCCTTTGTGTGTGGCAATTTGCAGGAGGTCTTCGGAGCGATAGCCGGCCTTCCACAGCGCGTCCACAGCGCTATCGTCTAGTTGCTTCAGGTCAGCCCCAAAGCCTCGAAGAACAGAGCACATCTGCTCCCGCTCCGCCGGACTCACAGCCGTCATATTGTGCTGGACGCTGGCGCCAGGAGAGATGCTGAGCACGACGATTTAATATCAATTCATTCCCTTGCGACTTGCAACTGGCTGGCCTAGCACGGTCTGCGATGGGCCTCTATCAAACCGGGAAACAAGGTAGCAGCTATCACGCAAAATGTCTTGGTAAAGATAGCGGTTTGAGGCGGCCCAATGGGCAGCGGGGCTTGAGTTGAGCTCAAGTCTTCATCCGCAGCCTTCATCGCGCCCAACCGTGCTGCAGTAGCTATCACCGCCGCCATCTATGGTCGCACGGCTGCGCCGCCGGGCTGACACGCCATGCGGCTGTGGCCGCGTATGAGGGGGCCCTCGCCGACACCGTGCGGGAGAAGGGGTGCCGTGCGAAGATGTGGAAGACTGGTCCGAGTCAAGGACTCCTGCGGTCACAGCCATGACAGGATGCGCCGGCGGCGACATGGATGCGCCGGCGACATGGATGCAGGAGATCCGGTGTGTCGGGGCCCTGCAATTTCATAGTGGTGTTTGCGATATGGTTCACAGCGGCAGCGGCAGTCCTGCTCACCATGTGCTGAGATGCGCCTAGGGCTTGTGTCATAGGCTAGCATGTGTCTGCATGTGCTTCAGGTCTTTTTGGGCTGAGCCCCCCGAGCGCTATATACCTGTATTATATGACCCGTCCTTCCTTGCGCCTCCCGCCCCAGTTTTGCTCCCGGTCCGGTCACAATCGGGCTGGCAAGTTTCGGCGCTTCCTCGCCTCCCATTCCTTGCTTCCAGGCTGTGTCAAAGCAATTCATCCTGCCCATTGCACGTGCTCATAAACTCTCCCCAGCAATTCATGGCCCTGTACGCAAGCTTGCTCCAACCATGGGGGCCTGCACCCCGCCCCCAGGCCATGGGGGCCCCGACCCCTGACCGAGTCCGTCGACCCTTGCACCCCCGCCGACGTCTTAGGGGCCTCGACCCCCCCCCCCCCCGTTTTCAACATCCAGGGGGGGGGGGCGAAGCCCCCCAGGACCGCCCCTGTCCGTGCGTGCGTGCGTGCGTGCACGCCACTCGGGGTCCGCCTGTTTCAGCCGCTTTCGGTACTTGTCATCCGCACGGGGGCCATAGTCGGGGTCACTATCAGACATTGGACGTATAGGTTATCAGGAGCGATAACGCACAGTGCGGAATAAGGCGGTAAGGCCTGACCCACGGGACGGGCTGGGTCGGCACAAAGTAGCATACTGGCGCAAACCGCGAGTGCTACGTATTACTATTTACTATTCGTTATTGCATGTAAATAGGCGGCGGGTCCAAGTCGGCCGGAGCGAGAAGTGCCTTCGCGCGTCCGATGGACAATTGACTTTCGCGAGGTCGCGAGGAAAGGCACCGTAGCCCGCGTTTGCCGTATCTACGAGACAAAGTATGTCGACGACACTCAGGCCGGGGAGCTACAGCGCGAGATTTCGCCGAACTGCTTAGCCATGCCTGTCGCCGGTCCTGAATGCCCAAGGAGCCCTGAGGTCGCTTCCGCCCTGCGCCTAGCCCGTTGAGCGCGGGGCATCGGGGGGGGGGGCGCTGATCAAGGTTGAGGGGCTAGGTACAGCTTGAATTTGATGGCAAGGGAGCCTGTGACGTCCGTGGATGGTGTGTGGGAGTCCCGGCACGCGTGCAGGCCCCGAGCCGTCGGCAATGGGGCAGAGTCGCCCTCCCCCACGATTCTACGGGGGCTCAGCCCATTTTCCAGCTGTACAAAGCTGACACCCTCTTGTTCCTGCGGGGTGGGGACGGGCCATAGGATAACTGGAGTGGGACAGCTGGGGTGGCTGGAAGGGACAAGGGACAGCTGGAGTGGGACAGCTGGAGTGGAGCAGCGGGGCGGCTGAAGGGGACAGGGGACAGCTGGAGTGGGACAGCTGGAATGGGACAACTGAAAGGGGACAGCTGGAGGGGGACAGCTGGAGTGGGACGGCTGGTTGGGACAGCTGGGGAGTGGGCGAAGGACTGCTTGGAGAGTTGCTGGCCCATGGGGCAGGACAGCTGCGGTGGCTGGCGGTGGGTGGGGTGGGGTACTTAGTGGCACGCGGCTGGTGAGGTCCGGGCTCACGAGGAGCTCCCCGGTGGCTGGACAGGAGACAGCGTCTTAAAAGAGCAGACCTGCAGCACGGGAGCGCAGAGCCACAACAAACAGGCACGCGCACACGCAGGCGTGGCAAGACACACAGCCACGACGACAGCAACACCGCGCCTGACACGTCAACCACACACCCGTAAACCCAGAAACAGCTGGCCACACACCCCATGGCAAACCCAGCAGGAAACCCGTGTCAGACCCTACGTCATACCCAGGTATTGTGATGGCCGGGCTGGCGGCGCAAGTGAAGCTGCCGTCGGCCCGGGTGCAGAGCATTGGCCTGGCCGTCGTGGCTGACTTCTGGGGTCGTCTTCAGACGTTCGTGACTTTGGGTATCCGACCGAAGGGTGAGGACACTGTGCCGTCTGCTCATCCGTTCATCTCTCGGGCTGTTGGTGATGGCATGGTGTTATGCTTGCCGTATGACGCTGACTCCCCACCCCCCTCGCCGTAGGGGTTGTTTGGTGGCTTTGTGTGTGGGCGGGTCGCACACTCGCACGGCCGCATGTGTGGGTGGCCGCTCTAGTGCCTGGACGCTTGCGCCCTGGTTAGTGCGTGCCCTCTGTCTGTGTGTGGGTCAGGCGACCTGGCCGTTTCCCGGCACTCCCGTGCCTAGAATGGTGGCGTTGATGCACAGCGGTGGGGCTCTGGCGAGCTACGGCTTGGCTGGGATTCACTGTGCGCGGAGTCACGCAGCCTTTGACCGCGGGAGGGTTTGCAGCACAGCTGGGGTTGGTGGCGTCAAGTTGGGCCCTGGTAGCATGTGATGGCTCGGTGCCTTCGGGCACCGGGACTGTCCCCTCTGTAACATCCGCATTCATACCCAGCAAGGAGGCCCTTGTCAAACTAAAAAGAAACCCTTATACGCCCAAGCCCCACCGACCTTGCCCCTACCGTAAAAGCAGCAGTCCAGCACCGGAACACCGGCACGGCCGACCCCGCGCCGTCGAGCGGCTCAGGGCGGCCGGGACCGGCGCCCCACCCCCAGTCACCTACTACAAGCCAGGTCCGCAAGTCCCTAACCGGCGCCGCATTCGCACCCCGAACGCATGCGCGCACGCACGCAGATACACACGCAGGGACGCATGCAGAGCGCTCGTTTCCAGCCTCATTACATTCATTGTCCTCTGCAACGAGCGCAAGTCAAGGGAGGTGCTTGCACCTCTGCATACTCCTCTTGTCCACTAGCCTGTGTTCATGCACCCCCACTTCCACCAGCAACAGCAACTCCTACACCGCAACCCACCTCGCCCACCGCCCCGCGCCCACAACATCGTCGCCTATTTCACGCTGCACCATCGTTTGTATCTGGGTTCTGGGGTTGATTACCAACCCTTCCGAACTTCGATGCACTCCATGGTCTCCCACGCGCGCTCTGACATATACACACACTACTTAACGAGTTACACAGAGTCCGCTATTGGCTATTGCTTAGTTACTCGTTCCGTAGCTAAACAAGATCCTGTGTTGCTAGCGCACACTTGCAAAGCTTCTGTGTAGCAGTGAGCAGGCTTCCTGTGTCAGAGCTTGCAGTCCCAGCCGCCGCCACAACTTCTCCCGCTGCCATGTCGTGCCTGCACGCATGAATTAGATCAGTTGCACTGCCGTCAATACTTTCGAACGCCTCGAACCTTCTCGGGCCACCCTCCTTTCGTCCAGAAGAGCCCGACAGCACACCTTGGTCTAAAGGTCCACACGGAGGCCGTGCCGACTTGCCTTAAATATGCAAGGTGGCCGCTTTGCGGGGAAACTCCGCGTTGCCAAGGGGACGGCCTCCAGCCTTCCTACGGAGATGAGAGATGCAACGACGTCAGCGTGGCAGCATCCAACAGAGCACTCCCACCGAGTGTGACACAGCCCTGGGTGGGAGGGGCCCCCTCCCTTGGCTGTGCCGTCCTTTTGTTGCGTGCCCCCCCAGACAGCTGTGCTGTGACCTGCATGCACCAGCTGGGTGCTGAAAACACTCGTGTGCCGCGCGTAGGGGCCCGCGGACTCACCTTTCGTTTGCTGCTGAGGCCGCGCAGGGGGCCTCTGGCTCAGCCAGGGGAGTGCGGAGTACCGGCCGGAGAGAAGTGCAGCGCGCGCTCTGTAGTGGGTGTTTACGGGGCCCAATCAACGATATGCTTGCAATAGGTGTAATCAAGAATGCCACTGCGGGCGCGGAAGCTGCGCGCTGTCCTTGAAGGAACAGTGTCGCTGGCACTTCGTTGACCTCTCTATGGTGCAGCCCAGTTCAGAACTAAAACAAAACTGTTCCGACCCGGCATCGCTACGCTAGGGCCACATCCTGTTCACCTGTCGGCTGAGACGATTTGAAGAGGTGCCTTCAGCCTGATTGCAGCGCGCTGGCTTAGATGCCGGCATCCACTCCCGGACGTGTCGGCCAGCCATGCTGGCGTCGAGCTGTGAATGCACCTGGACTCCTTGCGCGCTTTGTTTTCAGCAGCGAAAGCAAGCGCGCCTGAGCCGTTGCCGGAGGTGCCAGTGACAGGAGCCTTTCCCTACCGTGCTGGAAGCGACTGGCCCCTTCGCGCCAGACCCTTCTGGCCCCAACATCCAGACATCCCTGCAGCTAACGCACCAGGTCAGGCTGCAGGGAAACTTGCCCTGGCCTGCCGGGTGCCGGGCTGCAGCCGCCGCGTGCCGTTGGCGGAAATGCGTAGCCATGTTGGTGCCCACATTCTGCTAAGCGAGTGCAGCCCGTCAGAAGCCGAGCCTGCAGCACCAGCAGCAGACATATGCGGTTGGTGCGGGGGTGAGGGCCATACAACCACGCTTGGCAGGGGCAAGCACGCAGGTTCTAGCTCACCAGAAGCTGAAGGGGCGGGAAGGAGCTCGCATTCGCGAGCTGAAGTCCAGCATGGAGGGTATGGGCACGCGTGCATCTGTGTTCTGGCGGCAGGCTGTCAAGTCGGCGGTTGAGGCAGGTAGCAGTGATGAAATGAGGGATGAAGGAGTTAGTGAGGCGGAGGCAGTGTACAGCAGTGATGACTAGCACTAGAACCGCATGCACATGACAGTGACGAGTACGACGAATGGCGGGTCAGGCGCAAAGGTCAGGTGGGTGTGGCGCAAAGGTCAGGTTTTTGGCGCCGGAGCTGACTCAGATTAGGCGCTGGCAAGAAAGTCGAAAGTCGAATGTCAACGATTTCATTGGATAGCGTGAAAAGCAATCGGGGCACGTCCTCGGGTTGAGGGATTTCAACGGATGGAATTCCGGACCTGTCAAAGTCACCGCCTAGGTGCGGAAACGGTATGAAAGGACAGATCTCGATGAGAGGAGTCGATTGGCACCACTTTTACAATAAATGGAGGGGTATAAACCCCTCTACGGGACGGTTTTGTCGGTCAGGGGGTCGGTCGTCCCCCTCAGGGGGGTCCCGGGCGGTTTCGGGGCATGGTGTATGGGATTTGGTTTCCTACCCCCCCCCCCTGGCAGAGCCCTTCAGAGCGCCTTATAGCCCTTCAGAGCCCTCCGGAGCCCTCCAGAGCCCTTTAGAGCCCTCCAGAGCCCTCCAGAGCCCTACTGAGCCCTCCAGAGCCCTTCAGAGCCCTCCAGAGGCATGTGCAGATCCCTCCAGAGGCTGAGCGGCTCTGAAACAGCCCGTGTCAGGAATGCCAGACCACCCTGGAGGTAGCAGGAAGCTCTAACGAAGCACTGGGGAAAAGCACGCTTTTGAAAGAGCCAGGTTGTCCCACAGCGCGGCGCCGCCCCCGCCGCGCCAGTTTCAGTGCAGCCCCCTTGCGCGGCGGGGGGCGCCGCCCCCCGCCGCGCCGGTCAGCCGCAGCCGCGTGTGAGCTCTGATGCAGCTCGATCGTAGGTAGGAAGACTGACGCGCCGCACCGGTGCACGCAGTGCACCGCACGCAGCCATGTCCTCACCTGGCTGGATCACATCCCATCACATCCCACACGCCACTTCCCAGCGCGGCGGGGACGGCTGGCGCCGCCCCGCCGCGCCAGTTACAGTGCAGTCCGTGTGAATCCCATGTGCAGCCCAGATGCAGCTCACGGAAAGGCGCAGCCCCATGTATCCCATCTGAGTGATACACGCAGCTCACACGCAGCTTCCCAACCGGCACCACACGCAACTGCCAGCTCCCGCTCCTGCGCCACGCCAACCGCCAGCCACCACCCCGTGACCTCCGCCGTACACCTATGCACTCATGTCGCTTCGCAGCCGGTCTCCCGCGCAACTTCCAGCTCCCAGCCGTACAGCTACCCGACTCATGCCAACGACCCGTGTGCGTGCCCCCAGGCTCGGCAGCTTCCAAGCCGGCCCACCGTACAACTACCAGCTCCCAGCCGCGGCAGCTACCAACACCCAACCGCAGCTCCTGTAGGGCTGAGGGGTTTGGGGGTGCCGTACACGAGTTAGTTGGGGGTTAATCGGAGCTGTCCTAGAACATACAGTCCTTCGCGCTTCCCACACGCGTGTGCGCTCAACTGCCAGCTCCCACTCGCGCGCCTGCCGACTAGCACCAACTACACGTGTGCGTCACTACAGTCAGGTAGCTTCCGAGCCGGGTCGCCGTACAACTACCTGCTCACACTCGCGCAGCTGCCGACTGCCAAGCTACCTCCTGTACGGCTGAGGGGGTTTGGGGTGCCGTACACGAGTTAGTTGGGGGTTAGTCGGAGCTGTCCTAGAACCCCCATTATACTATTTTTTCTCCGGCGTTCGACCAGCCGCGCACTCCTGCCCTGCCATTGCACATGTTTGCCATCTGCTGGAGTCAGCGGGAATCAGATGCACCCTACGGGACTTCACCAACCTGCCTTAACACTGTCCCATCGCACACCCTACGGGACTTCACCAACCTGCCTTAACACTGTCCCATCGCACACCCTACGGGACTTCACCAACCTGCCTTAACACTGTCCCATCGGCCATCGCACACCCTACGGGACTTCACCAACCTGCCTTAACACTGTCCCATCGCACACCCAAGCCTCCTGCCCCCAGAACCCTGCCGCCCCCACCGTGAGAAAGTTGCGTTTAGGGCGCCTGGCCACGACAAGGGGCCATCGAGGCAGCCACAGCTCCACTCCAGCGTCAATCGCCCCGTCTTGAAACACGGTCCCTGGTCTCCAACTCCGGCGTTCGACCAGCCGCGCACTCCTACCCTGCCGTTGCAAACTGTTTGCCATCTGCTGGGGTCTGGGGATCAGCTGCACCCTACGGGACTTCACCAACCTGCCTTACCACTGTCCCATTCGCACACCCTTGGTCTCCAGTGCTACGAGCTGTTCAGGTGCGTGCAGGTGCGTGCGATGGCCGATGGGATATGGCAAGGGGCAGGTTGGTGTAGTCACGTGGCTGATGAGCTGAGCCCCGGGAAACAAGTTACGCCCAGCAGCCCAGGTGCCCCAAAAATGAAAGGACGTCGCCCGCGCGCAAACGATTACCCGGCCCCGTTACCAGTGCCGCGTTACCATAATCCCGCTGCGGAAGGCTGACGGTGAACGACGAACCGTGAAGTGAGCGCCATCAAGCGGGGGCACGTTGCTGGCGGCGAGCTGAAACGCTGTGGCGTGCTCCTCGTTCCCCGGGGCGCTCGGCCAGGCCACACGCCACAGACAAATAGACAACACACAATGCTGGCGGGAGTGATAGAAGATTCGAGACGGCGCGCACCTGGGTGCGTGTGGCTGGGGTGGCATGACCCAGAGTTTCGGCAGCTGAAGCGACGGATACAGCAGATTCGGCGGCTGGCAGCTGAATGCGCCGCCGACGACTACATGGGTTGCCGTTGCCGCGGGCGTGGACTCGCCGCAGCAAGAGGCTGAAGTGCGTCACTCGGGAGGAAAGCCCGCCGTTAGGGCCGCCGCTGCGCCGACAACATCTAAGGCAGCAGCCATCCTGGTGTCACCCACGAGACGCAAATGCGTGAGGGACAAGTGCTGTTTTGTGCGAAGTAGCGTGTATGCATTTACATGAGTAGCAGAGTATCGTGTCTTGCTGGATGGTATCGCACACGCCCCTTGGAGAGCTGCTAAAATGGGGCCTCCCACCATGGCGCCGGGCCTCGCTCTCCACCCTCCTCCCCCGCAGCTCTCTTCATGACTATGCCTAGCAAATGCACCAGCTCTTTTGAATCCGGCTCGTTCCTGCTTCTGGCCCCAGCAGGGGTCCCCCGCGGCTGGCCTTTGCCACCTAGCTGCTCATCCAGGGCCGCCTCTGTGTTTGTCGCTGCCGCCATCCCTACAGGTGGCAGGTGCCTGTTAACCAGCTGTGGCACCAGCCGCCGCAGCTGCGCCACGCTGCCGTCAAGCAGCTCTGGGTCCAGCAGCGGTGGGTACCACTGGAGCACGCCCTCCGCCGCGACCTGCCCGCCCAGCACCGCAGCTGCATGCGCCGCGCCCGCCGCCAGGCGCGCCGGCGGCCAGGCATCCGGGTCCATGAACGGCGGGTGGCACAGCATCAGCGCGCCTACGTCCAGGCCTGGGAGCGCTGCCTTCAGCGTCACGACCTGCGCCGCCGCGGCGCGCGGGTTGCGCAGCGCCGCGAGCAGCACCGCCAGCGGCAGCTCCGGCAGCCGGCGGCGCAGGTCGGGGAGCACGGCGGCCAGGTCAGTCAGACGAGTCTCGAACGTAGCCTCATCCCAGCCAGAGTCCGCCAGCGCCGCCGCGCGAACGGCTGAGCCGCGGTCGAAGCGCGTCCACTTAAAGCTGGACTTAAAGTCGGTATTTGGGCCGCCCGAGTTGGCCCCAGAGCTGCATTCAGGGCCAGAATCGGCTGCGGGCGGTTGCGGGCTGCCCGGCGCGCCGCCCACTGCGGGGCTGGCGCTGGTGCTGCTGGGCGCGGCGCCGGCGCCCACCTGCCACTGCACCTTCCACTGGACTCCTGGCTGCAGCCGCTCGCGCCAGGCCGGCGGCGCGCCCGCGGCCTCGAATGCGTCCGTGCTGTCGCTGTCATCGGTGCCACCACTACTGCCCCCAGGCGTTACCGCTGTCCTGCGGCAGAGCCGCAGCCGCGCCACTTGATGCCGCCGCGTTGTGGACCTGGCTATCCCCCACCCTGCGCGCGAGCTGACTTGTTGCGCTGACCCGTTGAGTCTGACCAGCACAGCGGACCGCATCTCTAACATTTGGACGTCGGCGTGGCGCACGCGCTGCTTCAAGCCCGCTGTTGCTGTCGCTACTGCTGGTGCTACTATGCTGGGCTAGCTGCCCTATGCCGGCCTTCCTGACTTATCCTCTCTATGCACGCGTGCACCGCATGCCGAGCCCTGCCATGTCTGCCCTAGAATGATGCACTCGCGCTGCAGTATGTCGGTCACTGCTCGCGGCTGCAGGTCTGCGCCGCAGCCGCCGTGTGCAGGCTCACTGGCTGCGAGACTCCGGCGCCTGGGGCAGAAGGGAGGCGCGAGAGGTGGAGCGCGGGCGGGGAGGGGGAAGGGGGCAGTACGGTTCAGTGGCAGTGGCATGGCACGGTGCGGGGCGGGTACCGCCAGACAGTATGGACGCAGGTTGAGGTGCTTCCCGGCCTGCCGTCAGAGCTGTAATATGTTGAAAGCCATAGCGCGGCTGGCTGCTGGCAAGTCCCGCCGGTACAAAAACGGCGTTACGGGAACACCAAGACTGGGCAGAAGCGGAAGCAACGTTGGCGGAGTCCAGGAGACGTGGCTGAGCCGTTGCTCGGGGTTTGTTGCACGCCCTGGTGGCGCCACCCCAACGTGCGCCGGCAGCGGCAGATTCAGACATTCTACCGATGTCAACCAGAAAGCCGTCGGATGCTGAGAGCAAGCCACAAAGTTGCGGGTGGCGATGTCGCGACCTCACGCTGTCGTCATCGTCCCCTCCCCCTGCACACAGTGCATACCTGCTCGGCGTCGGCCGCGCGACGAGCGCGGTTGGAGTGCATCACGTAGTAGGTACCACGTCCAACCTCCACGAAGGTGTAAGCGGAGACAGCAATCAGCGCAGTGGCGCAAACCTTGTAGATGAGGTCGTAAGCGCGGGCGCGGCCAGGAGGCAGAGGCGCGAGCCACGGGTGCGTGAAGCGGCCACCAGGAGCGGACATCGTGAAGGATTGAGAAAGGAATGCGCCTGGATGCCAAGTAAATATTCGCGTGCTGAGCTACCGTAAGCTTGTCAGGTTCGCTGTGGGTTATTCAAAAGATGCCAGGACGCTGCAGAAATTATTGGGTAGGGTAAACAGGCAGCACGTAACAAATTCATGTCGTACATTTGCCCCCATTCCGCCTTTGCCTCTCCCCTGGCACTTGAGCACTGGCCGCGCCTTGACTCTCCCTCTCCAAGACCGCTGAGTCGGGTGTTCATACACGACTCGCCACCATGGGTCGCATGCACAGCAAGGGCAAGGGTGAGCGAAGCAGCGATGTCAGCGGCCGATGCTGGAACCGCGCCGGCTTACCGGCATTTCACTCTGCGCTGCAGGCAAGGCGTCCTCTGCCATCCCCTACAAGCGGTCTCCGCCCTCGTGAGTATTTAAGGGAGCAGGTGGCAGTGGAAGCCGCCGGCCGACTTCGGCTCGGTGCGGCGGTCGTCGCAGTGGTGGCTGGTGGCAAGGGGTTATCATAACGACAGAGGCACAAAGTCCTCATAATTAGACACTAGGAGCGGGACGGGTCGGCAAAACAGATGATGCTGGTCGGTGCGTCCTGGCCTAAATGGCTGTGTCCGGGCTGCCTTCCGCTGCTGCAGGTGGTGCAAGACCACCGGCGCTGAGGTGCAGGAGATGATTTGCAAGTTCGCCCGCAAGGGTATGACCCCCTCGCAAATCGGCATCGTGCTGCGTGACCAGCACGGCGTGCCTCTCATCAACACCGTGACTGGCAGCAAGGTCCTGCGCATCCTGAAGGGCGCGGGTCTGGCCCCCGAGATCCCTGAGGACCTGTACTTCATGATCAAGAAGGCCGGTGAGCCCCAGCAGTCGCCACGAGCACTATGCAGCTGCCCGAGCAGCAGGCCCAAGGGGGCCTCGTGCCTCGGCAAGCGCTCGGTTCCGCCTCGTGCGGTTGCTGACGCTTCGCCATTTCTGCTAACGACGCAGTGTCGATCCGCAAGCACCTGGAGCGCAACCGGAAGGACAAGGACGGCAAGTTCCGCCTCATTCTGGTGAGCGCTTGGGTCCACCACATGCAGGGGTAGGGCGGTGGTGTGGGTACGCCAATTGCGCTGGTGTGTGGCAGAAGTCATGCACATGGCGATAACAAGTACTAAGCGTGCATGGGTATGGTACGAGTGCCTGTGGGTTGATGCACTCTAGGAGACTGCGTGCGGCGGCACACTGGTGCTGGACATTGCACCAGCGGGTGCCAGCAGTTGCAAACTCACTCCCGTGTGGACCCTGGCGGCGGCTGGGTGGCTTGGCGGCAGTGCCGAAGGTGGCTGTCAGTCTAGAGGCCGGAAGCTGGCTACAGCGGGGACAGCCAGGCGGCCAGGCAGCGCAGTGCTGCACACAGCTGTTGTCCGCGCGCGACAATGTCGGTTAGGCAGGGCACTATTGGACTCGGAACTCAGAACCCAAGGAAAAGCAGCTACTTGTCGGGCGCAGCCGCTTGATTGAGGAGCAATGGCACAGGCAGCTTCAGCGCCCGTAGCTGGCTCCGGATGCCTGCGGACGCATGGGGGCCTGCGGGGATGCTTGAAGCACTTATGGCGCTGCAGGCTACCGGGCAGCTGCCGGTAGCCGCAGCGACCAGGGAGCCTGCGGGCGCGGCGCGGCGTTGCTCGTGTGCGGGTTGCTGTGCCTACAGCATCGGCGGACGGATACATGTTGGCAGGAATGGTGTGGCTCAGCGGCGCCTGGACTGTGCAGAGAAGCAACTGGGCGATACATATCACACTCGCCGGAGCCGCATTTAGTGGCGCCGCCAGCCAGTCAGTTACCACCACCCTGCCCAATGCTGGAGCCGCGGTCGGGCGCTATCTGTTGTGCAGCCCAGCGGCCCTACCCGATTTCCCGTTTGTGGAAAGCCTCTGACGCGTGCTGTTTCGTGTCTGCGCGCCGGTTGCCGCCTGTGCCTGTGTGTGCCCCTGCCTCTTCCCTCCGCCCGCCTGCAGGTGGAGAGCCGCATCCACCGCCTGGCTCGCTACTACAAGCGCGTGCGCAAGCTGCCCCCGAACTGGAAGTACGAGTCCTCGACCGCCTCCACCCTGGTGTCCTAAACGGCTAGCTTCTAGCCGTTTGGCGGTACCTGTGGGTTATGCGGCCGGCGCCGCCGCCCCGGGCTGGCAGCAGCAGGGGCGGCGGCGGCAGCGGCGGGCTGCTGCTCCTGCTGCTGGCGGGTTTAGGATTGTGCCAAGAGCTGGTGTTTGTTCTTGGAGCGCGTGTGGTGGCGGCGGCAAGCGCGCCCGGACTGGTGTAACGCCTTAAGCCATCAGGATGATCCATGCCTCGTGCTCGCATGCAGATTCCGGGGGGGGGGGGCGCTAGAAAAATGCGAATGCAGGCAGGCTTTGAGAGTTTGAGATGTCAAGACCTTCGGGGTTTTTGCGGACGGGATAACAAGTTCTTACAGCAGCGTCAATAACCAGCTGCTTTCCTGACGTGCCGTTGAGCTGTTCAGCGTTCCCCGGGGTTCCATAGGCGGGCACGTAGTACTTGCAGCTTTTCCCGGCGAACGACATTACACGGTAGTGCGGAGCATTGTCGTCGCAAGGCAGCCCAGCAACCCAGGGAGCCCAGAGAGGAGTCGGCAGGCACTGTGCAGCCCGAGTCACGAAATAATGTCGGAAAAGCGGAGACTAGTAGTGCGGAACCGCTAGGGCTTAAACAGACTGCATTCGTTACGAGGTAACATGTGAATTCGCAACTTGCGCTACTGACTGCCTACTCTCGTGCCACCTGCAAGCCCACTCCGCCGTCCGCTCTGGTCTACGTACGCATTCGTTCCCACCACACTCGTCATTCGTTCGCATGCAGCACCGCACGTGCGCGTTCTTGCCTCGGACTCCGGTCTCCGGCACAGCACGCCTCCTGACCCCGCAAGCCCGCCGCCCTTCAGCCTGACCTTTGAGCACACTATCAGGAGGCCTGCACACTAGCGCTTTATCCCCATCGACGCAGCAAACACCGCGTTTCCCTGCACCCCAATGAGCACCTGCCCCGTCATCTCTTCTGTGGCCCTGCCCCTCACGGCTCGTCCTTGTCACGTGGCGCCGCCCCCCGTGCCGTGGCGGCGCTGGCGGCTCTCCGCTTGGTGGCGGCCTTGCCCGTGGGCGGCGGCGGCCGCTCCAGCAGCACCTTGGGCCCTGCCCGCACGTAGGCCAGCAGCAGCAGGTTGGGCAGCGCGGAGGCGGCCAGCGTGGCGGCCAGGTTGCCGGTCAGGGCTGCGGAGGGGCGGAGGCGAGCGCGGGAGGGGCGGAATGTTTGAGAGGCGAAGAGTGGGAGCTGGAGGGTCGGACGGAAGGTGCTTACAGAGCGACACGTGCGCCAAAGAACGTAATCGCAAGGCGCGGTATTATGCGCGGCGCCGACAGGGAGGCGGCTGCACTGCAGAGGCCGAACCTACAGGCCGTTTGGTAACTTGAATTGCGAGTGACTCACCGAATGCCAGGTTAACGGAGCCAAAGCGCAGCAGGCCGCGCAGTAGCGTCAGCGCGTACGTCAGCCGCGGTGGCCCGGTGGCCGTGGACCTACGGAGTAGGGACCAGCGTGAAGGGACACGGCGTGAGAGGAAGACTTGGCCGAGCGCCAGCACGAGCGCCGCTGCGGGTGTCCCACACCAGCAGGTTGGCGCCGCCACGCACACGCACCAACGTTCGCGGCTGCAGCATCCCGTGGCCACGACACCCGGCGTAGCTCAATAGCTCCAGCCGGCTTGTTGCGCACCCTGCACCGGCGCACCCCACAACCCGCAACCCAGTGCCGGCACCCCTGCATCTTGCACCCACACCCCGGCAACCCGCACACCCTCGCGGCACCCCACACCCGCCCACCCACACCCCAGTGCCCACACCCCAGTGCCCACACCCCCGCTGCACCCCAACCGCCACACCTGCCCAGCGCCTCCACCAGGCGGTACTCGCGCAGCATGCCCTCCAGCTCCTCGTCGTCATCGCCCTCGTCCAACTTGCCGCCGCCGCCGCCCTCCTCTGAGCCAGACCCGTCCTCACTGTCAGCAACGCCGCTCCCGGGCGCGTCAGACGCGGCGCCTGCCGGCGAGGACGCGGCGGCAATCTCGGCGACCGCCGCGTTGGCGGCTGCCGCCGCGGCCTTCCGCCGCACCTGCTCCGCCTGCATGCGCTCATCCGCCGCCTCTAGCTGCGACACCTGCGGGAGGGGGGGCGCCGTGCGGGTGAGGGCGGCAGGTGAGGGCGGCAGGTGAGGGCCAGGCACGGCCGGCCCGGTACCGTTTGACGCCAGGGTACTGCCGGCCTCCTAGCTGCCAGGCCTCCTTGCGTGCCTCTCGCCTACTCTGCACAGTCCTCCGCTGGAAATGCCGGAAACAACTCCTCTCTCCCTCACACTGCCAATAGGCAGCCAGATTTCTTCCGCGAAACCCCAGCTGAGGCTGAGGCTTCTACTCACGCCCCCTCACGCCCCTGCCCCCTATAGTTTGGTGGATTGAGTTGCGACTTGATGGAAAGCCAGCCGATTGTCTACAGTCTACGGCCAACGCCGATACGAGGAACAAGGCTCAAGAGCGTCCAAGATGAAGGTTAAGGCCGAGCCTCCTCTGCGCTCGGTGGGCTGGTTCTGGGTCTTGGTTTCTTCCGGATCGAAAGAAACTAACCTTCACTTCCCCACTCACACACACGCTCCCTCACCTCCACCAGCGCCAGGTTGCTGGCCACGCCCAGCCGCAGTGCCTCTGCCTCGTTCAGCACCGGCGGCACCAGGCTGGCAGTCACCAGGGCCGCAGTGGCCCAGCGCACCGCGTCGGGCAGGTACACCTCAGCCACCGAGCCGGCGGCGGCGGCCGCGCCCAGTGCGGGGCTGGCGCCGCCCAGGCTGAGGAGTGCCGATGCCAGCGGCCCCGAGGCCAGTCCAATGAGGTCGTCGGCGCCGGCCTCGAAGGCGCGGTCGGTGAGCCAGGTGGCCAGGAACGTAAACACCAGGCCTGGAGAGGAGGGCGCGGAGGTGAGGTGGAGGGTGGGTGGGTGGGTGGGAGGAGGAGGGAGGAGGCGGGTTGGAGACGGGACGGAGCGGTGGAAGGGGCCGCAACAAAACGCAATCCGCAAGCCGCACATCAAGTTCAGCCCCACTTCCCCCCCCCCCCGCCGTCCCGCCGCAGCACCGCCGCCCCGTGGGGCCCGGGCAGGTGCACCCCACATGGAAATGTTTCATTTGGCCCGGGCACATAACCCCCACGCTCCCTACCCCGGCGCTTCCCCACGTGTCGCTGCCACCCCGCACGCAGGAGCCCGTCTATCTCTCCCCCGCTCACCCCGCTGCAGCAGCTCCTTGGCAGCCTCCCGCACCAGCACCAGACCCACGTCCGTCACCGCGGCCGCAGCAGGCTCTGGAGGGACACGCCCGTCAGGGCCGGGCGGCGCGCCGCCGCGCCCGCGCACAACCTGCAGGCGCACGCACAGCGAACCGCGCATTGGGTGTTGGTCATACTGCTGGCAGGCACCCTGCACGGCGCACACCACCGGTACCCACGCACTGGGCACACGCATCCCGCACACCTGCACCAGAGCGCCGCCGGACCCCCGGCAAACCCCGCTCCCCTACAACACCCCGCTCTCCCCACCCTACCTCCCCACCTCCCTCCGCCTTCCCCTCTCCCCTCCCCGCTCTTCCCACCTGCGCTGCCACCCAGCACGCCTGCTCCAGCACCAGCGCCGCCACCAGGCTGTCGGCGCTCAGCAGCGAGCCCACGCCGCCCGTCTTGAGCTGCAGCCCCACTGCGCCCGGCCGCGCACCCGGCCGGCCCGCGCCCGCCAGCAGCAGGTCCCAGCGCGGCCCGAACAGCGCAGCCTCCAGCGCCACCACGCCGCTGGCGAGACCCAGAGCCAGGGCAAAGTCGTCGGTAGCGCCCCTGGGTTGGGTGGCGTGGGTTGGAGTGGGGTGGGGTGAGGTGTGTCCGGAGTGGAACAATGAGAACAAACGGTGGCCGGTGGAGTGACACGGGTGTGCGGGGTGTGATTTTCTGGCGCGGGTTGGTGAAGTGGAGGCCGCTTTCTGGGCCCCCGTAAAACCCATGAGAAACGTAGAGGTGTACCTACTGTCCCGTTGCATTCTTGCACCTCATGGATCCTGGTGCCATTAGTATTGCATCCGAGCCGTTACACCTCCCTTCTCAGCTCCGTGTCGCCGCCTGCACGGCATGCAGCCCGGGCCCCCCGCTCCCCTCGCACAGCCCTTGCGCCCCACGCTCCCCCCAAGCCATCAAGCCCCCATGCTGCACTCGTCTTCTGACGTGGCGATCGCCAGTCCCCGACCAGCCGTTCTTACCAGCGCCACATCGACCCCAAATCGATTTTCGCCGCTGCAGCTCCGAGGACAGCGCAGGTCCCGCTGAGACCTGCGGACACTAATGCTGCAATGATCCTGCCCTCGGCCGGGGGCGGTGCGGCTGGCTCGCCGTCACCACCTTGCGCGTGCACGGCGACGTTCCGCTCTACATGGCTCATGTTTACTTCTTCATGTCGTTTATTTCTTTTATGATTCACTACATGTATTGGGCGTGCAAATCTGACTGCCTGCAAAACGGAACGACCGGAAACGGAAGTCCCCGCCGAGCTGAGCACTCGTTCCATCTTTATAAGAATAAGATTTTAATATGAATGTTTGGGGTGTTCCAAAACGGGCACACAAACAAGCGGGGGCCAAACGGATGGGGCGACCTGGATCAAGCTCACCTGACAGGGCATAAACCCCGCGAACGGACCGACTCGCTCTCGCTTAGAACGCAGGCTCCTGTGAGCGGTTGAGGGACTTTGACAACCACAATGCAATCCAATGCATGGGCGCACAAAGTCACGTTGGCACGCCCAGCGAGCCAAAGCACGACTGTCTCTTCGGCGGTCCATTATGCCCTACTGCCACGGTCTACTATAAGCCCTTTCGAAGGTTATCAAATACACGCGCGCCGGCGCACCCACGTTCCCCGGCTGTTCACCTTTCGCGGGTCGCCTTGTGCTCGTGTGCGCGCGCATCTCCCTGCTCCCGCTGAAGCTTTAGCCATGGGTCTCGAAAAAGGCCGTGCGCCAGTCGTTGTTGGGCTAGGCGACCCAGTGATGGACATCCTTGCACGCGTCTCGCCCGAATGGCTCGCGACCGTCGCGCCGGAGGCTGGCGGGTGCCTTCCAGTAGCGCCAGAGGAAATGGAGAAGCTGCTCGCGGCTGCAGCGACGCAAAGCGAGCTCACACGGTGAGTCGCCGCTCGCGGCGCCGTCAGCGGAGCGGGACATACGCAAGCGCGAGGGGGGCTTCCAGCACGCAGCCCGGCCGCAAGCTCGCGGCGCCTCGGCCGCCATCCCTCCTCGCGGCAATCCCCCTCCCTCCCCCCACCGCCACGCCAGACACTCGCCCTTCCCTCTGTCCATCGCCCCACATGCCGCCGCGCCCTACGCCCCTACTGCCCTGCTCCTCCTCCCCATCCCCATCCCCACTCCCTCCCCAGTCCCCAGTCCCCACCCTCCCTCCACCTTCCCCTGCCCTTCCCCTGCCCCCACAGGATACCCGGCGGCAGCGCCGCCAACGTGGTCAAGGGCGTCGCCAACATCGCGGGCGGCCATGCCTCCTGCCGCTTCGTGGGCATGGTGGGAGCAGACGCCACAGGCGCCGAGTACCGAGCCAAGCTGTCCGCCCAAGGGGTGGCGCCAGTGCTGCTGGAGTCGGGCAGCGGTGCGCCGTCCGCCTGCGCCGTGTGCTTCGTGACGCCGGACGGCCAGCGCACCATGCGCACCTGCCTGGGCGCCTCGCTGGAGCTCAGGAGCTGCGCGCAGCTGCCGGCGGGCTGGAGCGAGGGCTGCGGGCTGCTGCACGCCGAGGGCTACTGCCTGTACCGGCCGCAGGTGGGGAGGGCGGTGGCGGAGGGCAGGGGGGAGGGCAGGGAGAAGGGCAGGGGGGAGGGCAGATGGAAGGGGGAAGGGCAGAGGGTAGGGGCAGGGGAAGACGGAAGGGAAACGGGGAGGTGAAGGGGGGTATGGGCAGGGAGAGGGGGGAGGGCGGGGGGGCAAGAAGGCAGGCTAGAGGAAGAGCGAGTGAACGTGGTGCACGGAGCGGGGTTGGAGCAGTCTGGCCGAACAGGTGGGTTTGCGCAGGCCGGGGGTGACAAGTAATGTTTCGCGTAGGCGGCAGCTGAGACGACAAAACCCATTTCTCTGTCATCCTGCTGCAGCTGGCTCGTGAGATGATGAGTCTGGCTCGGGCCACGGGCGCGATCACCTCCATTGACCTGGCCTCGTTTGAGCTGGTGCGCAACTGCAAGGACAGCATGCTGGGGCTGCTGAAGGTGAGGGGCGGGAGGCGGGTGCGGGAGGGGCTGGCGGGGTGGGGGGAGGCGGGTGGGTTGGCGGTGTGCAGTAGGGCTGGCCAGTGGGGCGGTGGACAAGGGGCAGTGGGCAGTGGGCAGGGCCGGAGCGGGCTGGTGGGCTCGGGGCGCACACGTTGAGTAGGCTAGGGGCGGATGGCTAGGCCAAGTGGTGGTGCCAAGCCAATTTGTTGGGCGGCGTGTATACTGATGTGTTGGAGTATCAAGCTCTCGCGCGCCCAGGTACAGGCTGCTTTCCACAACGCAGCCCTTGCCAAAGCTGTGCATTTCATCGGCATCCGCATCCGCACCCACCAGCCCGCCACCCCGCCAACCCCGTCTTCTCCGCAGGACGGCCTGGTCGACCTCATCTTCGCCAACGAGGAGGAGGCCGTCACGCTCTGCACCGAGCTGGGACTGCTGCCGCCCGCCGACGGCGCCTCCGCACCGGACACTGACGCCGCAGTGGAGGCGGCGCAGCGCTTCCTGCTGTCTCCCACAGGCGGCCGCTGCAAGGTGGCCGTGACCAGCCTGGGCGCTCGCGGCTGTGTGGCGCGCGCCGCCGACGGCGGCCACGGCGCCGCCGCCGCCTGCCGCGTGCAGGTGGTTGACACCATTGGCGCCGGCGACTTTTTCACAGCCGGCTTCTTGGCGGCGTACTTGAGGGGAGGCAGCGTGCAGCAGTGCGCGGCGGCGGGCTGCGCCTCCGGCGCAGAGGCAGTCCAGGCCAAGGGCGCGGAGCTACCCGAGGAGGCGTTCGTGCGGCTGCGGGCGGCGATTGATAGCATCCTGGCGGCGCAGCCGGTGGCGGGCGGCGCGGCGGCGGCGGCGGCAGCAGCAGCAGGCGTGGCGGCGGCGGTGGCGGCGGTGATGGGTGCGGGCGCGGGCGCGGGTGCCAAGGCGGTGGGCATGGCGGCGGTGGCTGGGTCGCCGGCGGCGGCGGCGACGGCGAAGCCGGAGCCGGTGGCGGCGATGGTGTGATGCGGCGGTTGCTGGGGGCGGTTGGTGGCATGGTGCGGGTGAGGGGGCGTTGGGCTGTAGGGTCGCGGCAACGGCCGCGGCACACCGGCGGGGCCAGTGACTGACGGCAAGCGAGCGTACTAAGGCCAACTTGCATGGCACATGCATCTGCATTTGCGGGCATGCACGCGGGGGGACTGGAGCTTGCCGCGCGTCAGGCCGCGAGCCTGGGGGGATCTGCGTCCATCTTCAAGCGTGCTTCGAGCGCTGCGGGACAGACTGTTCAACACGATGCATGTTCAGACGTGTGAAGGTGTTTCGGAGGAGACAAGCGTGGGACTGGCCACGTATGGCACCGTTGATGTCTTCGAGGCGCATGCCTTGTTGGGGGTTTAAGGGCTCCGTGTGCGCTCTTCACCGCGGACACGTCTCTTGACGTAGGAGCTAGACCCTGTCACAGCGCGAGCCCCAACTGAGTGTTCGTCTGTCCTAGGCGCAAACTTGACACATTGCTACGGCGTGTGGGGACGCGGCGTTGGCAAGAGCCACGGATGGCCCTATTACACCGTAGGGCATGTCCCACCCGTGGAGGGCACTGTATTAGTATTACATAGCCTGCGTATTATGTCTTAGCTCGGGTTTGGTTGCGTTTGAGGCTTGTGCGTGTGTGCACGGGCGACGACTCAGATGTAGGAGGGCGGCAGCACGTAGCTTAGGGCCGTGGCGACACCCTTGATTGTATGTATTTGCGTTGGCAGCTGAAGGGTCCTTGGGAGCAAGAGTGCTGCTGTGGTGGCACTTTCGAAGCCAGCTGTGAAATCGGCGGCTGTGGCCGCTGTTTGCTTGTGTGACTCCCAGGACTGTCTCCGCCGCTGCCACTGGGGCAATGCTGCACGGCGGAAGTTTTGAGCAGGGGAGTTTTCCCTTGGTTTCAAGGATGCGGGCAAATTACGGTATTGAGTTAGAGAAGGATGCTTGCTGGGTCACTAGCCAAGGTGAAAGATGAGCTCGCGCGTAGAGCTGATGCGGACCTGAGGGCAGTACATACGATTACGCATTTCAATGATACGATCTATATGCCGCCTACAATATTTGACACGTCATGTCAAACACCGCACATAGGCCGGGGCGGGCATACGGTACGCTGTCCATTGCTTCAATCAGGCAATCAGGGGAGGCCCAACAGCGTACTCGGTTGTAACAAGTTTCCATGTCCTGCCCCTGCTGCACTTGCCCGATACTTGGGCCTCACCGCCGCCCACGAGCAATTTGCAGTAGCCAAAGCCACATACTGGGGACAAACACCACTGCTCCAATACCTAACGCACCATCCTACTGATACGCTCCGATCCACGCTAGTGCCCCCCGCCGGCTGCGACCACTGCACCAATGCTCCACCGCACACTCCTACACCCGCCACTGCAGTCATACTCCCGCGCCCACACCAGCCCAAGCCCATCCTCTCCCCATTCGGCCTTCTCCTCCTCCGCCTCCCCATTTCCCCACCCCTGAAACCACCCGCACTCAGAGCTTGACGCCCTCCGTCCGCGGCTTCCACACGAAGGTGATGCGGCTGATCTGCCCCGCCGTCAGGTCGCACACGTAGGTGGCCATGCAGTCCGCCACGCCGCCGTCGGGCAGGCCCGTGATAATCTCCCGGTCCACCACCACGTTGCCTAGCCGAGCGGGTGACGGTGGAGGGGGTCGTGTGTGTGTGTGTGTGCGCGTGTGCGTGTGTGTGTGTGTGTGTGTGTGTGTGTGTGTGTGTGTGTGTGTGTGTGTGTGAGCACCAGGGGAGGGAAGGCGCAGGTGTGTGCGTATGTGTGCGTGAGAGAGAGAGTGATTGTCGCTGGTGGATTGCTGTGCCTGCAGCACGCCGTGGTTGGCCGCAGCTTGACCAGAACCATTCAATGGAAGATGTCAAACGCACGGTCCTATACAATGAGGTTGTCACGTTCCCTGCCCACGCTGATAGCCCGACGCTCATCCATCCTGAAGCACCAGTTCGACCCCACCCTTCCACCCCCCCCCACCCCAGCTCTTTTATGGTCCCTGCTCACCGCACACGAGGCGACCCAGCAGCTCGCAGTTTACAGGGCTAGCACGGAAGCGCTCCACATACCTAGTGGATCAGCGACACGCATGGCAGCGATGGTGCACAGTGCCATCGCCGAGTCAGCCCTCAAAGTCAGACCGTGTGCGCCGGGTTGCAACTTGGCGAGCGATACGTACCTGGGGCGGAGCTGCTCCTTGCTGCTTGCGATCACCGCTCCCGTAATCCCGTCGCTCACGTACACGTCGTCTGTGAACAGCTGCATGAAGGGCTCCAGGTCGCGCGCGTTGTACAGTTCGAGCTGCCGCTGCACAATTGCAGCAGCCTCCTGTGCTCCTTGAGCCATGCAGGCAACGCGACGAGTTATGATGGGTGCGCGTGCTAACGAGAAAGGCTGTACGCGCGCGAGACGAGACGATTTGATGGAAAGCATCAGCTGCAAGTTTGTGGTGACACAGGCGAGCACGTTATGAACAATTGTGTATGGCAGTCATAAACTACTGTTGCTGACAGTGCTGAGTATGGGGTGGCGTAACTAGTTTTGCGGTGCGCTTTGATTGCGCGGCGCCATGTGTGATGGGCGCCCGGGGCCGGCACGCGCCACAGGTACCCCAAACCTCTGTTCGACGCACAGCACTTGCCCCTTCCCCAAGGCGCAGCTTGGCACATTGTGCACATCGCGAGGGGGCGGTGTGGCAGTCGATTACAGCGCAGGCCGCACCCTTCCCGCATCAATGACACGACAGCGGGCGGGTCGCAAGCTGTGGCGCCCTGTGCTGTGTCCCGTGGCTATGTCCCCAGTTCCCACCATCTCCCATTGTATGTACGTTCTCGCCCAAGCCCTCAAGTTGCTATGTACCTGCGTCATGGTCGTTGTCGGTCTATCTACGTCCAGCAAGGACCCAGCGGCCTGGGACGCCCCACGTCGTCACGCCCCTGTGAGTAACGGCCACTGCCACATTGCCCGACACACCACACAGCCACCCGGTTCACCACAAATGGCACATCAGCGCTCACACGCTTCACGCGCGACCTTCTTATTATATAATTCATTGCTCTTACTAACAATAGCACGGCTCAAGTCAACAACAGCACGGCTCAAGTCAACAGCTAGTAATGCCTTCCGACATGCACAGCGTGCAACACTGCGACACTGCAGCGCCGCATGTCAGCTGCAACTCAACGAAGGCCGCCGCTACCATGTTCAAGCATTTGCGGGCCATGCCCCAAGTTTGTGTGGTGTATACCCATTGTACCTTGTTGTAAGGGGATTGTTGTGAACAACACTACGGCCTGTAAGGCTTTATCGGGTGAGCGGGGGCCGCTGCCTCACAGGGGCACCGCTGCTGACTCACCCTGCTGCACCTCATCCTGCTGCGCGAAGCACCGCAACACACCTGCACACGAATGTATACACCTGCAATTCAAGCCATTCATTAAAAGAAACCCTCAGCAACGCATGCTAAACGTGCGAGTCAGAAAGAAAACAGCAGACACACGAGCGCACTTGACACGCATGCGCAGGATGCTGCAGGACGAACACCATTGGACAAACACTGAACAGCCGGCCCAAAAGGGCAGGCAAGGGCGCAACACGTCAACATGGAAACCTACAAAAACTGGCCCCGAAACACGGCGTCCTTGACATGCCGGTCCATATCATGCGCCAGCAAGTGGGGCCCAGCCGTTCGCGCGGGGGGGGGGGGGGTATGCAACACCTCATCCGCATCCTCATAAGCATACCCGACAATGCGCAACCATCGTCGCGCCCTCCTGCAATTCGCAGTAACCGCTTTCCGGTACTTATAGTCATGGGATCATAGCCCATTAACCACCAAAATGCACAGTCCACACGTACGGGCAAGAAACCAACTTGGATTCATGCGGACCGCAACGACCTGCACCCCGACCTGGCCCCCACTGGGCTCCCACCCCGTGCCCGTGTCCGTGTGTCCTGTTGTGACCAATGTTGTCTGTCCTCCCGCACACACCTGCTCCTCCCGCTAACGCCTGCGTTGTGTCCGAAGGGGCATGTAGCCTCCACGCTACCCGCTTTCCATCGCACCTGCTACGCACGCTCCGGCCCGCCCGAAAGGCTTCACACCCACATGTCCAACACGCGACCTGCTGCCCTTATGCCTTGCCACAGCATCAAGTGCATCTACTTGTGGCGCACTGCCTGCCTCTTAGGCAGCTGTGACACCACGCCAGCCGTGGGAAAACGTTTCCCCGCAAAAAAGCAGCAAATAGAGTCCCGGTCCGGTTTGCTATGCCTTGCATCGCATTGCCGCGGTAGCGCATTTTAGAGATTGGGGCCTGCAGTCCGTGCCTGCAGTCTCAATCATGACTAATGACGATGAGGGGTGTTGAAGGGGCCGGCTGCAGCGCGGCCTGGGAACGGGTTCGCCCTGTTGGCGGTCCTTCGATAGGAAACGTAATGATAGTGCGCTGTCAAACATCCCTTAGAGCCTCTGTTACCACGCTACGTCACACCTGCTGTCAATATGTACTGCGTCCGCTTTGCCAAGGCCCACAGGACCGGCACAGATTTCAAAAACAGCAAGTATCTACATGTCACATCTGCGGCTGCTACAGGCCCTTTCGCACGCCAAGATATATGCACAAAGAACGCAACTTCATAGTTATCGCAAGTCGTCAGCGGTATCAGGGCAAGACCATACCCGAGTCACGAGACAAAGAGCCGGGCAGGTAGCCGTGGAGCCAGTCGGTGGCAGCGGGCGCCGCAAGCGGCGCCGCGCCAGCAGCGCCAGCTGGGGCGACACCGCTGCCCGGCTGCAGCCGAGCGGCGACGTCAAGCTCGGCGCCGCCGCCATCGCTGGCGTTGCTGTCGCTCAGGCCGGAGCCCCACACATGCCCGCTTGCGCCGGCGCCGTTAGAGGCGCTGCCGCGGCCGCCGGTGGTGCTGCCGACACGCTGTGGGCCCCGCCGACCGCCACCGCCGCCGCCGCCATTGCCGACATGCAGCCGCGGCCCGTAGCCAGTCGGAGTCGCGGCCGCGGCGTACATGGGAGAGGCGCTCGAGCTCGGGGCCCACACTGGGCCGCCGTAGGCGGCACCATCGCCGCCGCCCGTCGCGTCGGTGTGGCGGCGCGGGCGGACGCGGCGGTGTGGCGGCGGCAGCGTGTCACCCACATACTCGTCCGAGTCCGCCAGGTCCTGCGTGGGCGTGCGCGTCAGCGGCGACGGCGAGGAAGCCGCCGGCATCAGCGTGGAGCCAAAGGCAGGCTGCAGCACCGGCGGCAGCTGCAGCACCGGCGGCGGCTGTCGCACCGGCGGCTGTCGCAGCGGCAGCGCGTGCTGCTGCCCACTGCCGGGTGCGGCTCGCTGTAGCACGTCAAAGATGGGCACGTCCACATCAGTGCCGACGTTAAGGCCTGCGCCCGAGCCGCCGCCGCCGAGCTTGACGTGTGCGGCGGCGCCTCCGGGGTGGCTGGGGTTCTGGGACAGGAAAGTGCGGAAGGTGGTGCCGCCACGCACCCGGCCGTCCGCCACAACACCGCGGGCCTTGCGCTCCACAACCGTGGCAGCACCCGCGGCGGCGGTGGTCCATGGACTGGCGGCGGCGGCAGTGGTCCAGGGGCTGGCGTCACCGCCAGCACGCTCACTCCTGGTGCGGCTCAGGCCGTCGGGGGGCGGCGCCTGCGGCCGCGCGTTCGGCTGCGCCTGCGCGCTCGCGTTCGCAAAGGCGCTCTCCAGCGTGCGCGCGGCGGGCGCCGGCGCAGCCGGCACAGGTGGCACAGGTGCGCGCGCGAGGCTGCCGTGGCGTGCCCTGGCGACCGTGCCGTCGCTGCCGTGCAGTGATGCCGACTGCTGCTGCGGTTGCGCCTGCGGCGACTGGGCGAGCGTCAACGACTGCGCCAGGTGCAGAGCGGCCATGGCCGCGTCTTCCTCATACACCTCGGCCTCCACCATAACCTCCGCATCGGCCTCAACATCCGTCTCCAAGTCGGTCAGCACCTGGGCAGGCGGCAGAGGCAGTGGGGGCGACGGCGCATGGCGCAGGCTGGCGCAAGCGCGCAGGCCGCGGCGGCTGCCGCCGGCGCCCACCAGGCTGCCGCAGCCGTCCGCGGCTGCGGCTGCGGCGCCGCTGGCGCCGCTGCCGCTGCGGCTGTAGCATGGCTGCGTGTTGCTGCCGGCTTCATCGCCGCCCGCACTAGCGGCGGCAGCGGCTGTAGCTCCATGGGCGTGACCATGGCCGTGTGCAGGGGCCGGTGCGGCGGCGGCGCCGCCGGCCTTACCGCCGCCGTTGCAGCTGACACTGCTGCCACGGCTGACGGGCGAGTCGCGGGACATGGGCTGTAGCATGCCGTACGCCTGTAGTACCTGCTCATGGTGCTGGCTGCCGTCATACAGCAGTACGGCATTGCCGCCGTGCACACTGAGATCGGCGTCGTACACTGACGGCTCGGTGGCGGCGGTGGCGGCGGCGGCGGCAGTACTGGTTGGCGGCGGCGGCGGAGGAGGAGGAGCAGGTCGGTGCCCATAACGGGGGTTGCTGGGCCGCTGCTGCGGCTTTTGCAGTTGCAGAGGCGGCACCGGCGCCTTGTGCGGGACGCCGCCGATGGGCGTGCCCGCGCGCGAGTACAGATCGTATTTGTGCCCGAAGCCGTCCCCCGGCGAGAGAGGCGGCAGCAGCATTGTGCTGGGGGTGGACTGCGGCTGCGGCAGCGGCGGCGGCGGCGGCGCCATTCGTGGCTGCTTTCCGGTCTGCAGGTATTGCGCCGGGGCTGCTGCCGCTGCTTGTCGGGCGGGTGACGAGTCGCGCCGGTACCGCGCGCTTGTGTCCGGCGAGCTGTCGCGGGAGGTGGCGGTGCGGTGGCTGTAGTCGATGTCAGGGCCGCCGCATGTGGCGCCGAAGCCCCCACCTAGCCGCTGATCCAGCCCCAGCCCCAGCGCTGCCGCCCCGCCGCCCAGCCCGCCGCTCAGTGCCTGGCTATCGCCAGGCACGCACACGGAGCCTATTTCGCAGACGTCCGAGTACCTCCCCGTGTGCGGCCGCGCGCGCGAGTCCAGCGCACCATTGGCGCCAGCACCTGCGAGCATCGGCGCCGGGTCACCATCCGCAGCGTCGGCCGCAGAGGCGGCTCCGCCGCCACCGCCGCCGGCCGCTCCCGCCTCCGCTCCGCGCCCCGCCGCCACCCATCCCTTGATCTTGGTCCACCAGGTCTGTCCCACACGGCGCTGGTTGAGCGGCGGGCGGCGCTGCGTGAACACAACCACGCTGGGCGTGCGCGTGCGCCCGTCCGCGCCACGCAGGCCTGCAAGCAGCCGGCGCACCCAGCGCCGCTCGCGCCGGTCGTCATCGGCGCCCTCGCCCTCGTCGTCCGCCGCCGCTGAGACGTCAGTGGCGCCCGTGTACGTCCGGGAGCCGCCACGGCCGCGGCCTCCGCCACTCCAAATGCCCTCGGCAATGTCGGGCAGGCCGGCGTGGCCAGCGGCGGCGGCGGCAGCGGCGGCTGCTCGTCCGCCAGCGCCGCCGCCGCCGCCCGACATGACGCCGCCGCCGCCGCCGCCCGACATGACGCTGCTGCAGCCGCTGAACGGGCGGGTGGTGTCGTCTGTGGCGGCGGTGGAAGCAGCAGCAGCGCTGCGGCTGGTAGCGAGGAGCGGCTGCGGCTGCGGCAGTGGAAACGGCAGTGGCTGCGGCTGCTGTGGCGGCGGCGCAAGCTGTGCTAGGTACCCGTACTCCGTTGTGTCGCGGCTCTGAGGCTTGCTGCTGGCGCCGCCTGCGTCGACGTCCACGTCCTCTGCTGGCCCCTGCTGGTGGTAGTGCCGCTGCCGCCGCGCCTTGCCGCCAAGCGCTGCCGCCGCGGCCGCTGCCGGGCCCCGCCGGCCGCGCGCCGGCACTGCCCCGCGCTCCGTGCCTTCGTGCCCAGTGATTGGCCGTGACGGCAGCAGCCACGGGTCCATGTAAGAGTCAAAATCCAGGGCGCCGCCGCCGCCGCCGCCGCCGCCGGCGGGCGCTAGGAACGACCTCCGCACGCCGCCGCCGCTTGTCGCAGCGCCAGCGCCAGCAGCATCGGCGCCGGCGCCACTGCCGCCGCCGCTCAGCCCAGTGAGGGCGTCAAAGTCCAGCGGCGGCAGGTTCAGGTGGCCGCTGGGCGTCACGAACGCCAGGCCGGCAGCGCGGCGCACGCTCACGTCCTCTGTCGTGCCCGCCTGCCCGCGCGGCTTGGGCGCGCCGGGGCGGGCGCCAGCTGCGGCCTGGGCCTGCGCTGCGACGGCGGCCGAGGCGAGGTATGCGTCGAGCCCCGGCGGCGTTGTCAGCGGTGTAGCGAGGGAGGCGGGCGGCGGGTACGGAGGGAAGCCGTGCCCGTCGGCGGGCGGCGGCGTAGCATCGGGCGCGGCAGCACGCGCATGGGGATGCGCTACCGCGTCCTGCGTGGATATTGGGTATTGGGATGGCAAGGGCGGGTGAGAGGGTGTCAGGAGGCAGCGGCAGCTGATGGGGTTTTGGCGCCGCAAGGCACAGCCTGCTCGGCTGGCTAGGGCTTCACTACAAGGGTTTCGTTGGGGTTTGGGTGGAAACCGCCCTGTGCGGCACTGGAAAGGCGCGGGGGAAGGGGCACTAGGCGACCGCCCCGGCATACAGCCAGGACCTAATATTGCCAGAAGCTCCGGAGCAACCCTGCTGCCCGCGGTGGCAGAGGTACTGCCGACCGGGTTGAACTGGCCGAGCCACGCCGAGCCCCAACCCTAGAGGACCCGTCCGTGAGTAGCTGGCTTCGCCTTTGCGACATCCCCTCGCTTATTCAGTGCCTTGCAAATAGCTGCATTAATAGCGCAGATTTGCCAACTCGCTCGCCGCCGACGCTGGCGTGAACTTTCCGCTGTTGCCCGTCACCCAACAAGTTGGTGATGTTAGGCCCTCACTATGATGCTTTGGGGGCGCCGCCAGTTGCTTACCTGGTAAATGCAGCTGCAGAGCATGCTGCTCCACTATGTCCAAGCCAGGGCTTTTGCAACCGCAAGAGGTCCTGCAAGGGGTCCCAATGCCACCCGTTTGTAAGCATGTACAGCTCCAATCTCAGCCGACAGCAATTCAGGAGAGCCACTTTTGACAATGGCTTGCGATAGCGGGGCCAACGCAAGGGCCGTCAAACTCGCATCAAGTGCTTGCACAGAACCCGGCCCTACCTCCATAGCCGTCCGGCATTCCAGTATTGGCAGGTCTTCAGTATATCGCCAATGACTCCTTAGCTCGCTAGCGATACGCTCTGTCCACGGACTGCCCTCAGTCGCGGAGGCCAACTTTTGCAAACTAGTTACTCGCGTGCCCGGCGGCGATAGTTCGCTTATGCTACTTCGCTATGCTTTCAATCGTTATTGCAAGATTCTTCACCGAACTGCGAAAGTCTAAACCCGTTGGTGTAAGTGCTGCCGCCGCGTTCCTACCTATGAAAAGGCTTATGTTGCACTAAGAACTTGCAATATGAAATGTAGCAAATAAATTTGGTGCTGGGCGACAAGATACGGCCGTCACATGACCCAACCGCACTCACTCATCGGCATCAGGCCAGACGGCCGCCCCCCGATTTTACGAGCTCCGTGTACACGCAAGCTTGACGCGTCCACGTGCAGGGCCATAAAATCGTTAGCTATACCAGGCTGTCTCTGCATGGGCTATAGCCTCGACTGCTGGTCAGACTAAATCTGCGGATGCTCGCCGGCATGAAGCGCTGCTGAATGCAGCCATTGCAGCGCAGCAATGCTGGTTCACCCACGAGCAGGTGGCTTGCTGTTCACGGATGACATGCTACGGCGAGTGAACTCGCCGTATCAACGCGCCATCAAGCAGGCCATAATGCCCACATGTGCATCCGTTGAAGCCTGTGATTGTGGCAAGGGAGGTGTCGTTCTGCAGCCATAGTAGGGCTGTACCGTGGGGCTGCACCCCACAATGCGCCACAATGTGCCTGTCCCTTGCCTGTCTGCTTACGCTCACAGATACCGCTGACTCCAACGATCTCCTGTGCTCCCGAACCGTCTCCCATGTTCTGGCGTGGACGTAGCTGTTGAGTGAAGTCATCGAGATTCGAGACGCGAACGCGGCCCAGAAGAGCAGCTGTGGTGAGGACACCAGGGCTGAAGGCAGACCCCTGGTGGGTACAGGGTGGGCCGCGCAGCAGCGGCTGCTGCGTGTCCTCGGCCGCTGCCGCCCCCCGCCCTCCTCAGCGTCCGCATTGATTGGTCCCATCCGATGTGCTGCTGCAGCCTGCACACACGCCCCAGCGCGCTGCAATGCCTTGCTACGCACTGTCGCGGTGCTGACGAACGCACGCGGACACCTGACCTGACATCACGTGCCGCATGCGGCACGCGGCACGCCTACAGCAAGGCCTAGCGGTAGCTGCCGTGAGCCGCGGCTTGCCGGTGCTACCGCAAACACAGAACGCTTTGTACAAAACCCCAACCCAGATTCCAGAGCCTTCGCGTTGTTAAAAAGAAAAGAGAACTCTTCCCAGAGCCGATGCCGGAGGCGATGGGCCTGTGCTGCCTTAATCCCGTTACTATAGAAAGGGACGCACACTCCAACTGTGTAACGTAACAACAACACGCCGGCCCCTGCGCCGGCCGGTTACAACATTCCAACCAACCGGCATCGCTTGATCCAACATGCCCCACTCCTACCCTGCATTATGCATTATGAATACGGCAGCAGCCGAGCCCCCAAGCACCAACTGGCCACAGCCGGTGCACGGGGCGTGACAGCCCATGTCACGCCTCCGGCAGCCCTACCTCGGCGCTTGCAGCAAGTAGACTTGATTGCAGCCCAGCAAGTAAGCGACATCGGAAGCACCTGACAGGCTCCGGCAACCACAACCCGCCACAGTTTTCCAAGCATTGGTCCCTTGTAGCCTTCACTCTCAGCCAGGCCGCATGTTGCAGCGGCGCTGGCAGAAGCGCTCCCCATCCACACGTTTGCAGTACGGTCAACAAGTCGATTTGCGTCACACCCACCAGCACTGCACTCTTTCCGAGCACAGCAGCACGTGGGCTCGGGGTTAGTGTCATGAGCGCACGTGTCCACCAACCCGTCACCACCCACTCACCCACAGCCTGGTGTTTATGTCCACAACCCACATCAAGGTCTAAGGACGTTTAGTCAAGCCCCGCCCCATAAGTTGTAGAGAACCCTACAAGGCTGCGCCAAGTCAACGGCACGCCCGGAATTTAAAACGTACAATACCGGTATGGTCACGAGTCACATGTAAGCAGAAGTGCTGAGTTGAATCGTGTGTTGATGCGTGTTCACGGCTTTCCATAGCACAAGGCAGCCAAAGGCAGCAAATCCAATGAGCGAGCAGGCACCGCGCATATTGCTCCTCCAAGTTTCAGGCTCATTCGCAGCCAGCCAAAGGCATGTGCACTGTCTACAGGAGCGCGGCGCGGCTAACGTGAGGCAAGGGCAAGTGGCCGTCAGCCGGCTTCAGGTTTACGAGCAGCAGGACCACCGGGTAAGTTTACTGCACATACAACACAACATCACCAAACGCCATGACAACATGGCTTCAGACATCAATTCTTCAGAGCATGAAGGACGCTAGAGTTATACGAGCCAATCCACGTTCATACTTTACTTTGCATTCTCGGTCCCACATCGCCAGTTCACCACCTCCACACCGCACGCTTCGCCGTCAACCACGGCTATGCATCATCGCAGCAAGCCATGAAGACAGGCCGCATTACAGCGGCCCGACGCCAGGTGCACGGCGCAGCCAACAAGCCGCCAATCCAATGCTACTGCCGCTACTGCCGCAGCGTTGCCTGGTGCTGCAGCCGCTGTAGCCGCGCGCCAATGAGCGCCGCCGCCTCGTCCACATTACTCAGGGCCGCCGCCAGCGGTGACTCGCCTTTGATGGTGGCCGCCGCCACCGCCAGGGCCGACGGCGGCGGCGCCGCCGCCAGCGACTGCGAGACGGAAGGTAGCAGCAGCGGCGGCGGTGACGGAGATAGCGCCATGGGCCCTGCCGCTCCTGCTGTTCCTGCCCCCGAAATGGAGCCTCGGAAGCTAGGGCTGGGACAGCCGCTGGCGGGGAGGCCGCTGTTGACGGAACTGACTCGCAGGCTGCGGCTGCCGCCGTTGTCGTAGCCGCCGCCGCCGCCGCCGCCGTTGCCGCTGGCGCGGCCGCTGGGGCCGTCGGCCGTTGGGACAAGTGTGAGGCGCTGGCCGGCTGTGCTGCGACCCGTGGGGCTGTTGACTGCGGTGGTGTAGTAGTCCACATCTGCACCCAGCCCGCCGCCGCCACTGAGCGCCAGCCGACTCAGGCTGCCGCCGCCGCCGCCACCCAGCCCACTGCCCACAAAACCCGTCCCAGAGCCCGGGGCGCCCTTCTCACTGCCCCGGCCTGGCAGCTGCAGCCGACTCGAGCCGCCGCCGGCGCCTCCGCTGCCACTGCCATTGTCGCTGCCACGGAAGGACATGCCGCCAGCAGGCACGCCCCCGCTGCCGCTGCCTGCGGTCGGCAGCCGGCTCGAGCCGTTGTCGCTGCCGCGGTAGGTCACAGCCCCAGCCGCCAGGGCATTGGAGACGCCGCTGGAGCTGGCACGGAAGCTGCCGCTGACTGCAAGCTGCGGCAAGCCAGCGCTAACGCTAGTCGCCGCGCCGGCGACAGAGCCACCGCCAGCGCCGCCGCCGGAGCCGCCGCCGTTCTCACTGCCGCGGTAGCTCGGCATGCCCGTCACGCTGGTTCTGCCCGCGATAACCGACGCGCTAACGCCGCTGGCAGCTGCCAGCATGCTGCTGCGCCGGGCCTTGCTGGAGGCGCCGCCGGCGGCGCCGTACACGGCGCTGCGGCTGCCGCCGCCGCCGTCCAGGCTGGCCGCCGCCGGCAGCAGCGCCGGCGAGGACAGGCGGTGGGAGCCAGTGGCGGTGGGCAGTAGGCGCGCATCTGCTGCCGCCGGCCCCAGGCTGCCGTTGCCGTTGGTGCTGCTGCGGCCCAGCGGCGCCGCCGCCGCGGCTCCGGAGAACGGCGACGTCATTTGCGGCGGCGGCGTGCCGGTCACGAGCGCCATCAGCTCGGCCTCATAGTCCATACACGGGATTCCGTCATCTTCCAGATCGCCATGGCCGACGTCAGCAGCAGCTGCTGCAGTGGCGCCGGCGTCACCGCCGGCACCAGCACCGGCGCCCGAGGCAGGGTGGATGGGTGACCGCATCGACGGCGACGCGAAGGCGGAGGCGCCGTTGCGGGTTGGGGAGGGCAGTGCGCCGCCGCCGCCGCCGCCTGTGCGCGGTGACGCCACCGCGGCGGGGCTGTCGCAGTGGCTTGGGCGGTTGGAGGGCGCCCCAGCGACCTGTGGCAACACCAGGGCTGCGGGCGGCGCAGCGATGCCGCCGCTGGCGCGAGCCGGCAGAGGCATGGGGCACGACGCGGCGTTACCAAGGGCGGAGCTGCCGCTGCCACTGCCACTGCTGCGGTTGCTGCTGTCGCTGGTAGCGGCCAACGCGGCGGCTGGCGGCAGGGAGTTGGGGATGGGGCTGTTGAGGCTGTTTTGCACCGCGCCTCCCTGCGTTGCCGCCGCCGGCTTGGGCGAGGACAGGGAGGCGGCGACGATCACCGAAGTGGGAGAGGCGGCGATTGCTGGGAACCTGACGTCACACTCTTCCAACTCTGGCTCCAAATCGAGATCCGGGTCGGCGGCCTCCTCAGCCTCGTCCTCGTCCTCCGCCGCCGCTGCTGCCGCCACAGCCGCGAGTGCCGCTGCCGCCGCGCGGCCCATACTCATCCCGCCCTTCGCGCTCATCCCGCCCGTCGCCTTGCTGCTCCGCGCGCCCGCTTTGCCGCTGCGAAAAGAGCGACCGTGGGCTTTGAATGCGGACCGTGCCGCCGAACGGCTCTTGTTGTCTGTGGAGACAGACGGGCCGCTCTCGCAGATGCGCCGGTCCGTGGCCCCCTTGACTCCGCTTCGCTTGCTGCCCGCGGCGCTGCTGCCCTCGGCAGCGGCGGCCGCGCGGAAGAACCGGCTCGCGATAGTGCCACCGCCGGCACCGCCACCACCGGCACCGCCACCGCCGGCACCGGTGGCGCCGCTGTCGCTGCCTCCCACGGCACCAAAGCTTTTGTGGCTGCTGGCTTTGGCTCGGCTGCTATTGGCGCCAGTGGTGCCTTGCGCGGCGCCGGCGTCCTGCCTTAAAGAGCTGGTGTCAGCGGACTTGGCGGAGCGCAGGCTGATCCTGTTGCCGCGCGACACATTATTCAAGTCATGCATGAGAAAGAAGGGCTGCACAGCTACACCCGCATCTCGCACCTCAAGCCCAGTAGTCTCGCTCAACGGAGCCACTCACTTTGGGTGCTGATACACCACGCCGTCGGCAGCGCTGCGGCCTGCGTCATCCTCGGCACCCTCTAACCCGCCGCCGCCGGTGGTAAGCCGCTGGTTGACCGCCTACAACAACAGCAGGGGCCGAACCGCTGTCAACGTGCGCAAGGTTCGTGACCGCAGTGGTGGCCCGCTTCTGATGCCCCCGCATTTCCCAGTGACACTTTCTGCGTGATACCGGCATAGCGATCCACCAGCAGCGCACCTGTTTAGAGGCAGCGCCCCCCATCGCCTTCCAAGTTCACGAAACTTTCTTGCCCTTGCTTGCACCTACAAGAGCATCAGCCATGTGTGAGACCCCGAAATCAAGGCGGTCTGTGCAAGTGGGTCTTTTGCCCATATATGATAAGTTGGTCGGGCGACTTGAGACCGTGACTTGGAGGGTCAAGGGGTTGTGACGTTTGCAAACAATGCAGCGCCGAAGTCCGGCTTCTTTAAAATGTTTTTGGGGCGCCAACGCGAAGAGGAGGCGAAGGGCGCGGTTGCGCGTGGTGTGAAGGAACCTCTCAATATTCGCTCCCACCTCCTTACACTGCTCGCAAAGCAGGTCGCGCATGGCCATTCGCACCGCTTCTTACCTCCTGGCGTGATTGGTCAGGTTGCTGACGCCTGCAGCGCTTACAGCGAGCGCCGAGTGGCGTGATGCCAGTGAGCGCCCTTCGCGCCGCTGGCGCCGTTCTTGCGGAGCCCAATCCCAGACCGCCGTGATTGACGCTGCTTGTGCTCAGAAGCCGCGTCCTAACGGCGTCTGGGTACACGCCTAACGAGACCAAGAAAGTCGGGAGTCGACAAATGCTTAGGCGTCAACCTTGCTACCTAAGGCCCAGAACGGAGAGGAGTTTAGCTACGTGAAATAAAAAGCGTCTTCAGCGCGGGGGTATGTAGATTTGTCAGACATCGCTACCATCGTGAGTTGACCCGCTCCGCCGTGACCAGTTCCTGGACAGGACCCGACACTTCCCCCCCGCCTCCGCCGGCTCGGCACCCAGTCAGCCGCTCCTCCCCCTCGCTCGGCAAGCCTCCGCGGTATCCAAATGATCGATACTCATTGTTGTGTTCACGATCTAAGCCCCCCCCCCTCAGCTAGGCGTGGCTGGGGGGCTGGCCGTCCCGTCTGGCCTTGCCACTGTCACTGGTTCGTGAACTGCTTCAGCAGGTCCCTCTTGTAACCAATGCAATCTTGCCAGGGGTTCCTGGGCCTTGCCCCTGGGCCTTGCCCCTGGGCCTTGCCCCTGGGTTTGCATATAGGGTGTGCGATGGGACAGTTATAAAGCAGGTTGGAGAAGTCCCGTAGGGTGTGCATGTAGGGTGTGCAAGTACTGGGTTACTGGCATTTGCTGCACATTAGCACGCGGCTGCATTTTTAGGGACGCCCAAGCGGCCCAACTACGCGGGGGGCAATTGGCACGCAGAGACACTGCCGCAGGGGGAGCTTCCATCAGCACGCGAGCACTGACGCATTCCTGTTTCTCGATACCTACATACGGGACTTTGCCAACTTGCCTTATCACTGTCCCATCACACACCTACATACTCTGGGGCCGTGGGCGAGCCGCTGCGCCGGGGACCGGAGGGGTGGGAGGGTGGACTACTGCAACTGAGCGCGCCCGTACACCCGTGACAATCCCGTCGCGCAGCTGGCACCAGCCGACCAGCCGTGCTACGCCATGCATGACAATGGGTGCAACACCGGCGTCACATCGCAGGCCTGTACCGCCCCCATACTCCTTTCGTTTGCGCTCGTTAGGTTTGGGAATGTCGGCTTCGGTTAGCAACGCGTGCGTTGGCTTGCCCCTTCCCCCGAAGGGGGAGGGGCGGAAGCCATTGCGGTCGCATCGAGTCCCCAGGCGGGCCCCCCTCGGTTATGACAGTTTTACCTTGAGTTATTTTGGGAAACCCGAACGTAGCCAGAGTTCTTGTGCAAATAATACGCCTTTCAACTTGTCCCAAGCGATGCATAACTTTGCGGAAACGCGAGGAAGACGTAAGACTAGAGGCGAAGGGATTGGAGGATCCCGGCGCTCGATAGCGCCATCGGGTTGCAATTCTTGTCAGTCGCGGACTTGCGGTAGACAATGATACCTCAAGGCAATAAACAATTGACAAGAGATTGTGAGTGCGAAGCGCCGACGACCCTAAATGCGGGGTCGATTCTCCAGAGCGCGATTTTGAATGTGAACTTTATATCGTGCTCCGGAGAATCGACCCCGCATTTCGGGTCGTCGGCGAAGCGCATGCGCCCTCGCCGATCGGCAAAGCAGCGGCGCCGTTTGCTTCTCGATGCATCAGCAGCGCTGATGTTTGTGGTATCAACGGTGCATACTATCGTGGTGGCGATTTCGCGAAATCATGTGCAACATCTCGGGGCCCCCCACCGTGGCCACCCACCCCCTCGCCCCCGCCCCGCCCGCGCGCTCTCGCTTTGGCTCACCAGCGCGCTTGTGTTCACCGGCGCCTTCCCGTTCGCACAACTGCGCCTTCCCGTTCGCACAACTGCGCGCTGAAATGGACGTTTGGAATGAGCCCATAGCCGATAGTTCGGCTCAGGGGCTAAGTTCCCGGCATACTTGGCCTTGCAACGGTGCGCAATCGGACAGAGGGGAGGGGGCAAGCCGGGGTACTGCGTAGCGGTAGGTGTTTTCCTCGGCGGCGGCGGCGGCGGCAGCAGCAGCAGCGGGGGCGTGTGCGCGCATCTTGTCATTGAAATGCGTAGATGCGAATGCGAATGCGAGCGCAGGCGGCAGCGGAGATTGTTGTCGCTTGCAATCAGTGAAAGCGGTCAGCAGAACGCACTGAGAGCTGACATGTCACCTCAAACGGACGGTAACCGCCGTAGGCCGCCGTCCGCTGCTGAGGCCGCCGGAGCCGCCATGTACCAAATGCAACCAGGGAAACTGCTGGGCTGGTGGGTCGCTGGCGTGCTGGCGATATGCGGGGCGTGGCACAGGGCGTGCGGGACCAACCTAGAAACACATCTTGGTAGCGGAGGGGGCGGGAAAGGCCACATGGAGGAGGAGAGCGCAGCGCCGCCCAAGAAGCGGCGCAAGCGCGCAGGCTGAGGAGCCGGCTGGTGTCTAGGTAACGGTCCGTGGTGGGGCTGGCAGGGCATGCGTAGCGGCATGCCAAGTAGTGCGGCTATTGATAACTGTGCTGTGTCTGGCTGCGGTTGGCTCTGCTGTTCGGCCCTGACTGTTGCAGGGGCTCAACAGACCGAGGAACACTTGCCCCGGATTGAGGTCATGCGATCAGCTTGCCTCGTGCGTTTTGCCAGAGCCCATTCTTTGTTCAGAGACCACAGAACCCTCAACATATACACGTAATACCATGGCAACTCTCAAGAGACCGCTTGCAAACCTTGACAGTCCGACGCCGAATAAGTTGCGAGGTTTCTCCAAAAGCATGTCTCTCGAGAGTTTTGAGGACCTCCATGGACCCTTGCCACATTCGTTTCCGCTAACGCTAGGTCAGCTCAACCAAGGGCCGCACGCGGCCCCGGGCGTTCCAGAGCTCCCCATCGCCGTAGGAGAAGCTTTTTTGCGCATGCTTAGCGCGCCCGTGACTCAGTTCCAACACGTCATGAATCCAGAAAACCGCGCGAAATCCCGCTACTACATGTTCTTGGCTCAGCTGCTGGCCGAGATTCGCCACGGGACTTTACTTTTGTGCGCGGCCGATTTTGAGGAGCTAGAGGAGCTGGAGGAGCAGCCCGAGGACACCTTGGCCGACGGTGAGATTGTGCTTGATGCGTGCGGCGAGCTCGTTGGTGGGCCCCTATGAATGGTGTCGCGCACTATGCAAAGATATCTATAAGCCGGCGTTTGCTTGGCTTCGACGCGCGTCGATGTCACGTAGGGTGGCGGTTGGCCACATCGCACGGGCGGTGGTTCCCCTCCTTGCAAAATGCGGAAAACATGAAGCGAACGCCCTTTCCCCGTCTGTTGCATTGGTTTCCGCAGCTGGGCAATTGGATCCTGGCTTTGAGGAGGAGGTGGAAGGCGACGTCGAAGAAGAAGGTGTGTTGCAATCACCCCTTTCCGGCTGCGGCCGCGCAACAAGCTGGGCAGTTCAGGGCAGCTGGCAGCTGCCCAGGCAGCAGCGATGGGCAATCATCATATGCGGCTGGGAGTGAGATGAGGGATGTCAAGACGGCGCTGTATGTGTGAGGGGGGGAGGTTGGATGTTCCGTGCTGCGAGTTAGTTCCATGGCAAGGAGCACCTGCACTGGCATGTGCGCGCAGGCCCGATGGAGCTCGTGATGCTGCGTGCGCCGGAGGGAGGAAGCGGCGTACGCGCACGCAACAGGGCGCTGTCGCATGGTTTACAGGCCGGGATGCAGGCCGGCTGCGAGGCTGCTCTGCTGGTCGAGGTCAAGGCTTTAGTGGGTTCACACCACATGTGGCAGGTAGCAGGGCAGTGCGGGTGGTAAATGGGCAGCAGGCGCCCTTAGAATAAGAATGCTGACCCAGTTGGGTGCGTCTGGAGTTACGAGCTTGGGCTTCTATCATAGCTCACCACTATCACCAGTCAGCAGTCCTTTCATGTCGTAATGCCTCCTTGCTCCTACGGGTCCACCCCCTGCTGCAGGCGCTGTCCGCGGGCATTGCGCTGGCGCGCAGGAACACAGCCTGCGGCAGCAGCGGCGGCGGCAACGGTGGCGACGGCAGCGGCGGGGGCGGCAGCAGCAGCGGCGGCGGCGGCAGCCGCAGCGGCGGTGGCAGCTACCCGGGAAGTCCTGTACATGTGGTTCTCACGGACGCCAGAGACTGGCATTTCATGGGCATCCAGGCGACAGCAGCAGCAGCTACGAAGCAGCCCGCTGGTGGTGCCGGTGGTGTCGCCGCCGCAGCAGCAGCAGGCAGCAGCGCCTCTGGCGCTTCCGGTGGGCTTGACTACACCCTAAAGTCGGGGGAGTCATTCCGCTTGTTCAACTGCTCCTCCGTGTACGCGCCCGTGCTGGTCCGGGGGACGGAGGCTGCCCGTATGGTCGAGGTGCGCATAGCTGTGCATGTGGTGCATTGATGCCAGCAGCAGTGCATGTGCAGTACGTCATTAGCTTCTGCACTTTCTGCCGCCGTAGCATGAAGTGGGTTTGGACTTTGAAGCAGTGCATGTACCCAGCAGTCAGAGATCTCCCGCATGTGCACTAGTTAACATCTCTCTTCCCGCATAGTGGTCTTGATCCCTGCTGTTGCTCCACTAAACGCCTGTGCCTCATGTATATACGTACGTGCGTCCTGCCCGCAGGTGATGTACCGCCTGTACACGGCCCTGTACCCGGATGAGGACCTCGGCCGCCTGCCGGACTTGCTGGATCGCGGCGACATTCAGGCAAAGGAGGCTGCACGGGAGTGGCTTGTGCAGCGCACCGAGAAGCTTGAGCGTGCGCGGCCGCCGGCTGACTATGCAGGCCTGGTGGCTCGAGTGGCCCAGCTGGAGGCGGAGGTGCAGGCTCTGCGGGAGCGCGGTGGCCCTGGCGCTGCTGGGGCCGGTGCTGCTGGTGGTGGCAGCACTTAAGCTGGGTTGCTGCTTTCCAGTTCAAGTTGGTTGGCTATGGCTACGGGAGAGTGCGTTGGTCCTTACTTCGCCACAGCAATGTTGACGGTACTACGGCATGACCACCATGTGAAGGCCTCCTGGCAGTGGGGTTATGCCCGGTCTATTGGCGTGGGTGCTTATTCGTGCACCCATGCCTCCGTGTATTCCCTCTATCTCATGCCCGATTGCTCCACAAGGTGGGATGTCCCCCGAGCGCCAGACGATAGCATGCCGGCCCTGCTCAACTACACGGGCGGCCGAGGCCAGCCAGTTGAGTGCTGGCCAAGGATGTAGCACACTAGGTGGAGTCAGGAGGAAGGAAGGGCCAATGCAAGAGAGCGCCTAGCTGGGACCAGCTAGGACCCGTCAGTGCGGGTGGTCAGCGGTGCCGGCGTGAGTTGGTGAGGTCCAAGTGACGAGAAAGTATGACAGTCGGCCCATCTCGTACTTTGCCCTGACCCCTTCGCCAGCCTTCGCACATAGGCATCGTGACAGCCCCCGCACGCCCCCGCCCTCCCAAAGGGCGCATGGGAGAAGAGCCGGCGACTGTTTGTCCGTCAGCTGTGGCCGTGTGGGGGCAACGTGCCAAGGTTGGGGGACGGATGTTGCACTCGCGGCTCCCCCCGAGCGGCAAAGCCAACACGGATACAAGTAACCTCGGCCATGTTTTTATGTATCCTTGCTGTCGCGCTAGGAACTCTCGGAACTCCGACAGGTGTGGCCGCCAGGCGGTGAGGACAGCGTGCGGGGCGCCAAACTAACGCTATATGATACTACCTATGCTATATATCATGCTCATATCGCCATGGGTGATTGCGCTACTGCCGGCGAGGACTGATTGGTCGGGGCCGATTCACGCCGCTCCGACTCCTGCGCCTTCTGAATCGCGGGCCAGATTGCATACAGCCCGTACGAAATGGCCGGAACGGGTCAGTTCCACCACGTCAATCGTGCGGGAGGCGTGAAAGTCGTGAACTGGGGCGGCCCCCATTCCGTCAACGTGCATCGCGCCTGGCCTTGGCCCGGCCCCTAGTGCAGCACACTATACACTATTAGGTGTTTCTCGTTCATATACGTTGCTGCCTTTATCGCTGCTGACCACTTTGCCGAAAGTCTCGTTCCGAAGCACAAATGGCACTGCTGCACAAGACCCAGCTCAACGCCGGCGCGCGCCGGGCTTCTCGCCCGGCCGTGGCTCGCGTGTCTACTGTTCGTGTGCAGGCTACCGTTGCCATGCCTTCGCCCACCTCCACGTTCGCGCAGCCCCACGGCCGCGTCTTCAATTTCAGCGCGGGCCCTGCCGTCCTTCCGGTTGATGTGCTGGAGCGTGCCCAGGCCGAGCTGCTCAACTGGCACGGCAGCGGCATGAGCATTATGGAGATGAGCCACCGTGGCAAGGAGTTCGAGAGCGTGATTCAGAAGGCCGAGGCCGACCTGCGCACGCTGCTCAACATCCCCTCCAACTACAAGGTGCTCTTCCTCCAGGGCGGTGCCTCCACCCAGTTCTCCATGATCCCCCTCAACCTGGCGAAGGCTGGTGAGACTGTGGATTACGTTGTGACCGGCGCCTGGTCCAAGAAGGCCGCTGAGGAGGCCGCCAAGTACTGCAAGGTCAACATCGCTGCCAAGGGCGACAACAAGTCCCTCCCGGCCGTCGCCTCCTGGAAGCTGAGCCCCGACTCACGCTACGTGCACTACTGTGACAACGAGACCATTGGTGGCGTGGAGTTCAAGTCCGTCCCCGACGTGGGCGACCGCGTGCTGGTGTCGGATATGTCGTCCAACTTCATCAGCAAGCCCATCGACGTCGCCAAGTACGGCATCATCTACGCCGGGGCCCAGAAGAATGTCGGCCCCGCCGGCGTGACCATCGTCATCATTCGCGAGGACCTGATCGGCCATTGCCGCGCCGAGGCGCCCACGATGCTGGACTACAAGATCCATGTCGAGAACGACTCGATGTACAACACGCCCCCCTGCTGGGCCGTGTACGTGTGCGGCCTCGTGTTTGAGAAGCTGGTCAAGCTGGGCGGCCTGGACGCCATGCAAGAGCTGAACCGCCAGAAGGCCGCCATCCTGTACGACGCCATCGCCGAGTCCCAGGGCTTCTACAACTCGCCCGTGGACCCCGCGGTGCGCTCGCTCATGAACGTGCCCTTCACCATCCCCTCCTCGCCCGACCTGGAGAAGCAGTTCATCAAGGAGGCCGAGAAGGCCGGCATGGTAAGCCGCGCCGTGGTGTAGGCGGTCGCGAAGCCTGAAGGGCAGATGGCTGGGGTTGTCATGCGGATGGGGATGTGGGCCGGGAGGGGAATGGGGTGGTGGATGGTGGCGTGTGCGGGGAGGTGGGCTGCGGCGACAGTGGGGCAGCGGATAAAGATGGGGCAGGGGTGGGGCAGGGTGCGTGGGGCAGGAGCTTGATCGCATGTCAGTCATCATGTGCCGGGCGCGTGGTGCGCGTCTTAGGTGGGAGAGCACCTGTGTACAGGCGATTGATGAGTGCTGCAAAACAGCGCACACGGCGGGCACCGGGCAACTGTTTCCGGAACCTGGAACTCCCCACCTCTCTACCCTCCCAACCGCCCCTCTACCCTCTCAACCCCTCCCGCCCCTGCCCTGTCTCGTCATGTGTCTTTGCGCCCCTGCAGCTCCAACTCAAGGGCCACCGCTCCGTGGGCGGCATGCGCGCCTCCATCTACAACGCCATGCCCATCGAGGGCGTGCAGAAGCTGGCGCTGTTCATGAAGGTGACAGCGCGAGGAGGCAGGGGGAGGGAGGAGGGAGGGGAAGGAGGCAGAAGGGAGGAGGGGGAGGGAGGGGAGGCAGGCGAGAGCGAGGTCGGAGCGGCGTTGCGGCGGGTCTCCAGTGCGGTGCACAATCACTATAGAGCACCGCGTGGGGTGAGGGGGTCGGTTATGGGGAAGGAGTGCCGGATGGGTGTCGGGCCCGGGCTGTGCATGAGACACCTACCGTGTGGCAGTGTGGGCTGTGTGTATTGCGGCGTGCACGGGGTGCCACGGTACGGGTAGGTAGGGTGGGAGTTTTTGGCGCCAGGCCAGAGGCTGCTGGGGCGTTGCGGTGCTGAGTCGGCTGAGCAGTACCGTGGTTGTGCGAAGTGTGGTAGTGCGAAGTCTCACGCGTAGCTGGCCCATGTAGGGATAAACATCTGCACACCAAGCCCACAAGCCCTTGACGCGCTTCAGCACACTCACGCTCGCCCTTACGGTGTCTTTACCCCACAGGAGTTCCACGCCAAGCACGCCAAGTAAGCGGCTTGCTCAGCTGCACCCAAGGAAGCGCGGCCAGGAGCTTGCGGGCGGCAGCGGCGGACGGACAGAATCTGTTCGGCGGGCGCTGGGGACGTGCTGGCAAATTGCCAGTCGGTGGGCATTACAGGCGGGTCCGTGCGCAGCGTAACGGGGGCGTGCGTCGCACTCGTGGCCAGCAGGCGGTCTTTCTTTGGCAGCACCTGTAGATGGGAGGTCTCCGTGGCGGGGATACGAATAAGGACGAATTGATGTACTGCAGACACATTTGGTTTCACAGACCGACCTAGTACGGAGGTAGCGTTGTGACTTGACTGCTTAGGGACCGGCGACGCGTCTGCTTGCGCGTCGTGTGTGTCGTTGGTGGCAAGGGTGCCGCAGCGGCGAAAGGCTGGGCGCTGGGGCAAAGTTCTTGCCCACAACCCGGGTCTGTGCCCGTGGCGGCCTTGCGGCGTTGCTGCATTCTTTGTTCGGCAGTGGTGGCGGAAGCAGGCAGCAGCTGCCGTGCGCTATTAGCATGTCGGAGAGTTTGGTGCGTTAGACTTCCGTGTCCTTCTTAGACTCAGGGAGTCGGCGCGTCGCGCTCGTATGGTCCCTGCCCATGCCAAGGGTTGGGCAGGGGTCCATTAAGGCGAGTGCACTGGTTGGGCGAGCCGCAGAGCGTTGTACGGTGTGTGTGTGCTGGTGTTGTTTGTGGTGCATGGAGAGTGGAGATTTTGAGTGTTAGACCACCTTACCTGTGGTGGACAGGGAGGAGTGGTACTTGAACTGGAGGCAGATGCCGTCTGCATTGTAAGGTTGCTGGAATTCGGTAAGCGTGTTTGCTAAGGAGGCTTCGGCGCTTCGCAGTTCGCAACCACAGAGCTGCAGAGCTTGCCGGTGGGAGTGTGGGGCAGCGGCATGCGCATCAGTAGACCCCGCACAACAGCTGCAGCCGTGCAGCGGGCCGATAACGACTGGCGCCTGCAACGGGCCCAGTTCTCTCACGGCTCCGCAGATTCAGGCGGCAGACTAGACCAGTTACGGCTCCGCATATCCAGGCGGCAGACTAGACCAGTTACAGGGGCGCCGTGCAGTACACGGCAGTATGGATGTGGCCGCTGAGCAGTAGCCAGTAGGTGCGGCTCCCCTCACGACACAGCAATGGCCCCACGCAGCACCGTACCATACCCGTGAGCCCTGCCGACACCCGCTGACAGCACCCATCTTCAGGCTCGCATGCTGGGCTGCCTAGCACATGCCCTTTCCCTAGCATGCCCGGCTCACCCACATCCGCAGACCGCCCACGCACGCAGAGAGCCTCGCACCGATTGCCCCATGCGTTTCGACGTCCAGCGCTCACACATGCTTTACACGCTCGCCAGTGACCGCTACCCGCTGAACCCCGCTACCTAGCACCCCACTTGCCGCCCATCATCACACGGCCCTCAACCCTCTCGCGCTGCCCCACAACCGTCAACCCATCGGCTGCGCCCACTGCGCAGCACACACGCATGGCCGGCATCCAAGCATCTACATACACATACATGGGCGGCGCTGGCAGGCCAGTGGCGGCACGGCCCACGCCGCCGCAGCCCACGCCGTGTCTCCTGCCGAGGCGCTGGCCCCTCCCCCTCCCCCTCCTCCTCCCCTTCCCCTCAACGCCGCTGCCGTGCCACTGCCTCACGCAGGTACCTGCAGGCGGAGGCGACACAACATCAGTATGACGGGGGGGGGGGGGGCGGCGGCGGCGAAGAGTTTACATGCGTCGCAACCCACCACAAGGCGGCAAGAAGGAGCGTGAACCTGAGCATCAGCATTTGCCGTACAAGCCCTTGCAGGACGGACGCCGTGTTGTTGCACGCCATGTTCCATGCCCCGAACCAATGCACAAACAGCAAACCCCACACCCATTCCGCACACCCTATGAACATATGACCCTACACGGCACATGTAACTCATTAGAATATCCCGTGTCTCCCAACCGCTCTCACCCGGTACTGCTCCACCAGCGTGTCCAGGTCGGTGGTGGCGAAGGCCTTCTCGTCCATGGCCTCCACCGCGCGGATGAGGGCGTCGTAGTCCACCTCGGCGGCGGGGGCGGCGGGCGCGGGGCGGGCGGCGTACGCGGCCCGCCACTTGTCCGGCACCGACACCTGCGTGGCGGTGGTGGTGGTGGTGGTGTTGGTGGGGGTGGTGTTGGTGGTGTTGGTGGTGGTGGTGTTGGAGCGAGGCGGAGGTTGTGTGTGTGTGTGTGAGTTTGGGTTTGTGCAGAGCTGTTATTGTAGTTGTTGGGTGGAGGTGGTGGTGGCAGGGCGGGACGGGCAAGAGGGAGGCGGGTGCGATAGGGTGGTGAGGAAGGGGCATGAGGTGGAGCCCCCCTGCCCTTCATGCGTCTGCCGACACAGCCATTCCTCATTCCTCCCAAGCCCCCGTCGCGTTTCACCGCTACCCCCCGATACCTCCACCTGTCTTCCCTTCCCCTGCTCATCCGCCCACCACGGCCCGGCACACGAACACAGCGGGTGTTCGGCCCCGCGCGGTCGTGCCGGCGCCCCACCTTGTTGGCCGCCACCTGGCGCGCGATGTTGCGCTCGGCGTAGCACTCGGCGTTCAGGATGGCCAGCTTCACGCCGTCGCGGCTGAACGGCAGCCGCACCTGTGGTGCAGGGACATCGGTACACACGCGCCACAATGAGTACAGTGGCAGGACAGCTTGACGCGTTTGGTGGGTGGGGGTTACATTCATGACTAGTTAAGGAAGTCGTGGGGGGCTGCAAGGATGTTTGGAAAAGCGGTACAGGATGCACTGAAGACTGCCGGGCGGGGGGGGGCGTACGCTGCCAAAGCAGCCACTGGCAGTCACGTGGCTCCAGGAGTCTCCGGTGTGCGCACACCACACCCGCGACCCGAAAAATGCGTACACACACATGCACAGGCCCACGCACGCACGCGCGCTCCGGTTACGCGCGCCGTCTACCCCACACCCACCTCGTCGTTCTCGGTCAGCATGTCATCGGGCAGGCGCTCCTTGAACTCCTGCACCTGCAGCAGCAGGGGAGTTGGTGGTGGTTGCGAGGATAGGGTTAGTGGAACAGGAGGGAAGGGCGAGGGGGAAAGGGCGGGGGTGGGGCCAGCCGCCTACAAGAATGCGTAAGCATCAACACGTGCCCGATGTTCGGAGGCAGATGGGTGCATTCCAGGCATGGCGCTTACCTGACCTTGACTCCCATCCCTATAATCCTGAACCCTACCTCCCATCCTTCTTGCACGATTGCGTGCCAGCCCGCCTCGCGTCCCTACGCACACCCACCACTCGCTCCCCCCGGTGTGGTTTAGCTTGGGCCGGTACCCCATCCCGTTCTCCGTATCCACGGCTCTCCACCCCGAATCCACCATCCCCTGACACGCCACACCCCAGGCCGCTCCCTCCTCGCACCTGCTCCATGTTGCGGCTGGAGTTCTTGAGCAGCTTGGAGGAGGTGTCGCGGTAGGCGGCGCGCAGGTCCTGAGGGAGGGTGAGGTTAGGGAGGTTGGGGGGTTAGGGAGGTTAGGAGGTGGGGTTGGGGCGGCATTGTGCTGGTAAGGAAGGAGGTGGCGAGGGCGGGTTGGGCCGCGCCCGGGTATCCTAGTGCCGCTGCCGCTGCCTGCACGTGGAACCCCCGCCCCGTGTGGCCGCCCCGTGTGCCGCCCCGTGTGGCCGCGCCCCGTGTGGCCGCGCCGCACACGTCTCCTTTTAGTCCCTTCCAACTCGCACACCTGCACACACATGCGCATGCACGCACGCACCTGCGTCATGACCTTCCGGAAGCTGTCCTTCAGCGCGTACTCCTCCTGTGAGGGGGCGTTGATTGGCGGTGAGGCGGCGTAGAGGTCAGGTGAGGCAGGAGTGAACGAGAGCAGAGGGTGTTGCAGGATCGATTGATGCAAGGAAGGACACGACCCGCAGGGGAGAGCAGGGGGCTGGCGGGCATGCGGCGTGTGGCGTGGAGGCGTCTGTCATATGCATGTGCAACCGACACGTGGCCCGCACAGCTAAAGCCCGCAGCCCTGTGTGCCCCCACCCCACTCCAGCAACCCCGGCCACCCCGCCCCGTCCCACCCGCCCCGCCGTGCGCCTGTGACCCGCCCACCTGCAGGGACAGATACTCCTGCCACTGCTCCAGCCGGCCCTCGCTCTCAGCTCGCCCGCTGCGGATCCAGTACTGCGCGGCCTTCTCCTGAGGGGGTAAGATGGCAGGTGGGAGCCCAGGCACAACCAGTGAGGAGAAGGCGACGGAAGGTGAAGGGCACGGGTCAAACGGATACAGGGGTGCTGAGACAAAAAGAACAGATTGAGCCAAGTCCGTCGCCTTGTTGGGGGCAAGCCCATTCCTCACCGCTGCCAAATGGCACCTTGTGCACATATGTACACACATGTGCGCCCGTCCCACACCATCTGCCAGCTCAGTTTCGTCCCCCTCACCCCCGTAACCGCCCGCCCGCCCACGCACCGCCTTGTCCTCGTTGGGCTCGATGATCTCGTCAATGATGCCGTACTCCAGCGCGTCCTGGGGCCGCATGTACAGCGGCCGTTGCATGTCCTGTGTGCACGGAGGGATGAGAGGAGGGATGAGATCATGAGAGGGAGGATTGCAAATATGGGTTAGCATTGCGGGACTGCACAGATGGGGAGGGGGAGGGGGCGGCGAGGGCCGCACCGAGCTCGGCAAGTTGGGGATAGAGGGCGGCCCACAAGCACACGCCCAACCGCCCGAACTCTCGATGCAAGAAACGTCCGGCATCCGTCCGCCGTTGCCCCACAGCGCCGACCCCGTGCCCGCAATCCACCACTGGCCGCCCACGAGTCGCCGCCACACGCCCGGCGACTGCGGCCAAGCCCACGCACTCTTCCGCCCCTATGCCTCCCACCCTTTCCCCCCTGCCCTCCCTTGCCTCCTCCGCCCAGCCCAGCCCCATTCCCTCCTGGGCCGCTCCCCGGCCGCCTCTGCCCAGCGCTTGCCCGCCCAGTGTGCGCCAGCGCTCCCCCCTCCCTCCCTCCCTCCCTCCCGCCCTCCTCCTCCTCCTCCTCTCCCTCCTCCCCCTCCTCCCTCTCCTCCTCCCTCCTCCTGCCCCCTCACCGCGTCCAACTTGTCCACGGGCAGGCCAGTGCCCAGGCTGAACATGCGCAGCAGCTCGCGCTTGTAGTCCAGCACCTCGCGCCACTTGATGTGCACCTCAATGGCCTGGCGCTGGCCCGTGGGCGGCACGCGAGGCTGCTGGATCATGGCTGCGGAGGCGGGGGTGGGGGAAGCAGCGGGGGCGGGGAGGGCAATGTTAGGTGGGGAAGGGGGTTGGGTGGCGTGTGGATGGAGAGGGACAGTGATGCGGCCCCTGCCAGCCACGTCCGGAAAATACCGTATGGCCAAAGACACGAGCGGCCGCGCGCCATGACGCAGCAGAAGCCGGAGCCACCACCAATTCCACGCCCCGTCAGCATGTGTGGGCCGCCGCCGTGCCGCAAAGGCTCCTGTGCCGTCCCGGCCGCTGCCCCACCCCTCGCGCGCCTCCCTCCCGCCGCCCTTGCATGAGTTGCAGCGGCACGGGCTGTTGCGGCTGCAGCAGCCGCAGCGCCCGCCGCACGCTCCCGGCGCTGACGGGTCTGCTGCTGTGGTCCGTGTACGGCTGCGGCACATGCTCCCCGCTGCTGCTGCCGCCGCATGTTCTGCCGCTGCTGCTGCCGCCGCGCCGCCGCCGGTGGTGTCTTGCTGCACAATGCTGCGTCCCTCCCTCCAACCTCCATTCCACCGCCGTGCACACCGGCTGCAGGCAAGCCCCATCTCGCGGCCCTCCTGGCAGCGGCGCCGCCCTGCGCGCCCAGCCCGCCGCCCCCCCCCGCTTTCCCTGGCATACACCCTGCAGTGCACTTTCCATGCATATGACAGCCCCAAGCCCCGCTGCGCTGCGCCGCACGCACCTAGCGAGTGTGGCAGGCTTTTCCGCCAGCCCTTGCGCCCGAATGACAGCACCACACACGACCAGCCCACAGCCAGGCCCATGTTTACAGTGGAGATCTGCGAGCGCGGCGTGCGCACAGCTTTTGTTCAGACGCTGGCTTGTCACAGTAATTATGAGTATAATGAAGGCACAGCCACCGGCGCAATGCGACATGGGTGCGCGCCACGCCCAGACAAACCCTGGTTGCTGCCGGCCCGTTGGTGCACGAGCGTAGCGTGGCTCGCTCACCGGGTTCTTGATGAAGCCCATGGTCGAGGTCAGGGCCACACCCTCACTGTCGAACGAGAGCTGTGCAGAGGAGGAGGAGCGCGGGCGGAACGGGGCACTGGGTTAGGAGGTTCGGGTGTGTGTGTCGTGTCCAGCAAGACACGGTGGAGGGTGCCCGACGGCCCCTGGCCCCCGTTCCTGAACCCTCGCGGCCCTCGTCCCGGCCTCCCCGGGACCTACAATTTCGCCATCCTGACGCGTGGTTCCCGACGAGTTGATCAGCATCTCGATCGGCAGTGTCGCGCCCTGCTTCTCGAGATACAGAAGCTCAGCCACCATGAGCTCCGTCACGGCCGGCACAAGCTGCATTGCACAGCAAGATCCACCGTGTTAATCTATATTCAGTCCAACACGGCTGACAGAGCGGGCTTCTCCGTGTGCGTTGCCCACCGGCATTCCCAGGTACACGATGCGCTGGTCGAAAAGCAGCGACGGCAGGTCCGGTGGAGGTGGCTTCCGCCTGTCATAGCGTGATGCACGCGCATGCACCACCAGCTGCTTCCGGCTCACGCCGGAGACGCTAGGGCATGCCGACTGCTGCCGGCCCTGGCGCCCGCTTGCCCGCTGGCGCTGGCCCAAACCCCTAAGCATAGCTATATGTTTCTACTTTGTCAAGAGAATGGTCGGTGTAGATCAGGGCTCAGTGCGTGTGTAGCAAATTTCGTGGCGATGGCGTGGAGTTCGGCACAACGATTTGGTCGCAGCAGCAACACTGCTAATCTAACAAAAGGTGAGCCACCACAACAAAAACCTAGCGTCGGCCTCAAACCCTCACCCTGGCGCACGGTCATGCGGTCGATGCATGCCCCTGAGAGCCCCCCGCGCGCTTTTGAGCAATAAAACAATAGCTAATCTGCATAAGAAAATCAATGCGTTAACATGGCTTGAGTCCGCGAGAGCCAGCTTTGAAAATACCCATCCTCCGCAACACAGACTTTCGTGCCTCCGCTCAGGGGGCCGGCGACATGCGCAGCGCGCTCATTGCCTACGGGTGCAAGCCAGCAGGCTTGCTTCAAGGGGCGTCGTATGGTCGCTGCCTCCGACACAGCTGCAGCCCGCGACGTGCGCAGCCCGCACGCCCCACACGCGCCCCGTCGCACCCCTGCGCGCGGGTGGCCCTGCTGCAAGCCACCCCGGACTCTGCTGGGGGTCATGTAAATGCTGCTACCTCACCAAACCCGACAACACTAGCACCACCGACAGCACCAGCACCAACAGCAGCATCAGCTGGCCCGGACGCTGGGCCCTCAGAGTCACAGCGCCGGACGGAGTCCGCACGAGCCTCTCGGCCATTGGAAGCGGCACACACGGCTGACCCACAGCACGGGCCACCAGCACCACCGCCACCCTCAAACACGCACGCCCCCCGCTTCCGGCTGCGGCTGGCGCGCACGGATCAGGACTTTGCGGCGGTGGCGAGCATATGGGCCGAGGTAAGGCCTTGCTTAACTCTCCTCTGTGACGTCCACATCGGAAATACAGGAGGCGCCGGGCGGCACCGGGGTGCCGGCGAGGGGAGGGGTTCCGGGAGGCAGGGGAGGGGAAAGCAGTGAGGGACGACGGTGGGAGTGCGAAGCATGTGTGTGTCACAGCAACCGCCTGGTGCTGGCAACAGGGTTGGCAGCTGAGGCTGAGGCTGCTCTCGTGCCTGCGTGTCTCAGTGTTCTTAGTTGCCCATGAAGGGTGTAACCGCCCCCCCCATCCGTTCCCAAACACACACGACACAGGCGCTGCTGCTTCCGGGACTGACGGAGCTGCCGCCGCCGCACCCAGCCGACCGCACACAGCTACAGCGGCTGGCGGAGCAGACGGCGGAGCGGCTGAGGGCAGCGCACGAGCGCAAACTCCGGGTGAGTGGGCTTTAGCGGTGGGTGGGTGGGTGGGTGGGTGGCGCCAGGGGTGCGCCCAGCAGCCCAGTGGGGCATGGACAGGTTGCCGTATGCTGCATGAGTATTGAGCGGTTAAGAATGCGGATGTTACAGAGGGGACAGTCCCAGTGGTTAAGGGACGGGCAGCATGTTGCATGTTGAAATCCTCCAAGGGAGAGGGTGCGGCTGTTGGCAGCCGCTGGCGCCTTGCATCTTCGTGGGCGCCTGAGGCCTGAGCTCTGGGGCGCGTCAAGGTCAGGCACACAGACTACCGCACTACAAAGGCTGCTGTTGCGCCCACGACGGCTGCTGCTGCTGCTGCTGCTATGCAGGCGGCAACTGTCACCCGCGCGCTGCGGGCTCGGGGGCAGGCGCTGCTGGCCGCGTTGCGGCGGGGTGGGGGTGGCGGCGGCGGTGGCGGCGGCGGGGGTGGCGGTGGCGGCGGCGGCGGCATGAGCGGCATGGAGCTGCTGGTGACTCGGCGGCAGCTGGAGGCAGTCAGGTGGGGAGGGGCTGTTGTAGATAACAGCCCAAGCTAAACCGAGCCCAATGCAAGGGAGAAGTGACACGCGCGTGCGTACGGCTGCTGGACTGCTGTCTGGTCGGGTGGGACTGGAGCACCCAGTACATGAGGGCATGAGTCGCGAGTCCCAGTCCTAACGCAACCACCTACTGTACGGCATGGGTTTGGCTGAACGGCTGCAGGCGGGAGTTGCGGCGCGCTCGCCGACGCCGCATGTGGGCGTGCCTGCTCGCCTACGCAGAGGAGGCGGAGCCGGGGGATGGGGAGGAGGGGCAAGAGTTGTACCTGCCGGTGCTACAGCCGACCCAGCAGCAGCAGCAGCAGCAGCAGCAGCAGCACGGCAGCGAACCGCACGGCCACCGCCTTCACCCGCACCCGCACTCCAGCGGCGTGCACCACCCGCCCGGATCCCGGCCGCAACCCCACCCGCCAGCCGCCAGCCAGCACCTCCACCCCCAACCCCACCCCCACCAGCACCCGCGCCACACGGGCACCCACAGCTCCGCCCACGACCGGCACCCGCAGCCGCCACCCTCCTCCATCACACCAGCACCTCCCAGCCCCGTTCCAGGAGCTGCAGGCCCACCAGCGTCATCAGCACCACCACCAACAGCACGAGCACCAGAACTATCACTAGAACCAACGCCAACAGCAGCAACACCAGTAGCACCAGCAGCCGCACCGCCAACACCCGCATGCGCAGACCGGCGTCCGCCAAGGCCAGCACCCAGCCCCAGGCCGGCGGGCTATGTGCTGGTGTCGCTGTCGCAGCCGCTGGCGCTGCTGCCGCCGCCGCTGCCCTCGCGCGCGCCGCTGACGCCGCACGTGGACGCGCTGGCGGTGGCGCCGGCCTGGCGGCGGCGGGGCGCAGGCGCGGCACTGCTGGCGGCGGCGGAGCAGCTGGCGGGCAGGTGTGTGGTTGGCTTCTCCAAATGCGCAAAAGGGGAAGGGGTTGATGGTATCCATGCGGCACCAGTTTGTAGTGCGAGGGACGAATTGTGCTGGGATGTGATGTGATGGGTAGTGGTTTGAACCCACAGAAAGGGGCGAATGGGGGAAGGCATGCGGCGATGGGCTGGCCGGGGGTGGGCATGCAGCAGGGGTGGGTGTTGTTAGCGAAGCGATATTGACAAGCGCTAAGTAGAAAAGCGGTGACCTGACGGGGTCATTGCTCTTCGTCATGGGCATAGGTGTATGAGTGCTGATCGCACAGACGCGTATCCGCGACATGTACGGTATACCCGCTCGAGCCCGCATGTGTGAGCTACACAACGCGACCGGGACAGGCACCCCTGCGCCCTTATAACGTGCCGTGTGTTCTGTGTGTGTGTGCTCTATGCCTTTCAACTCGTCAGGTGGGGCAGTGGCTCGCTGTGGCTGCACGTCGACGCCGCCAATGAGGGCGCCGTACGGCTGTACACGGACGCAGGGTACCGCGTCGCGCGCGTGCTGCAGCCGCAGTCGCGGCTGGCGGCGGCGCTGGCGGCGGTGCCGGCGGCGCTGATGGCGGCCGTTACTGGCAGAGGCGGCGGCGGCGGAGCCGCGTCTGCGAGAGGCGCCGGGCCGGCGGAGGCAGAGGCAACGGCGACGCGGGAGGTGCAGCAGCAGCAGCAGCAGCAGCAGCTGCCAAAGCTGCGCGGGCGGCAATTTGTGATGCAGAAGCCGCTGCAGCGGCTGCACGGGGCCGGCAGGCGGCCGCCTGGTCGCGCAGCGGCGCCGGCGGGCCGCGGCGGCGCCCAGCACTCGGGTGGGGTGTCAGCCGTCGCGGGCTCAGCTGCACCTTCGGCTGGCGGTGCTGCTGGCGCTGGGCAGGCTGCGCCACACGAGGGTGGCGCAAACGCGTTTCAGCCGCGCCCCGCGCCGCTGCCGGCTGATGCTGCTGGTGCTGCTGCTGCTGCTGCTGAGGTCGGGTTGGGGCCTGTGGATGGAAGCAGTAGTGCCGGGGCCGCGGACGGGATGCCGCCGGTGCCGAGCGTGCAAGAACCCCAGTCGGGGTCGGCCGCGCAACCCGGCGCCTGTTCTGCAGGTAAAGCGTATACTTGGCGTGCCTGACGCTCGTAAGGCGGCGCGGCCGCTTCTGGTTCGCTGTTGAGTGTTTCCTGAGCCTCAGGGATATGTAGTTGCTGTGAAATCAGGTGAAATGGCACTGCCACTCGATGACAGACGACCGGACGCCAGCATTTGCATCACATCGTTTTACATTTAATACACGACTGTTTTCACCTGCAGCTAATGTAGTGCTTGTTATTGATTGTTGATGCTATGACAGTGCACATGAGTGCTGATGTCGGAACGCGGAACTTTTGGCCACGGATGGTATTACGTGTGGAAGTTTCGGGTCATACCAACATAGACCTGCAATAGCAAATGGCTTGGTGCGAAATTTTATCGGGCGACACTTTCACATAAGTAACTGACCGGGCACGTGCGCGGTGGAGGGCGACTCCTCCGTGTTCGCAAAACTCGCATTATTTATTGGGCACTAATTTAGGCGATTACAGTGAGGTAGCTGTATGCGGCGTGGCTCGGAAGCCCCAACGCGTCTAGAAGAAACCTGGCGCAGACGGCTCCAGAACGCTGCGTAGAAAGACTCGTGTGATGTTGTTGATATGAATTGGAGTTGCATTTGGATCTGGTCTGCCGCGTGAAACGGAGTCAGTGCTAATTTGAGGTAAGTGGTCGGAGGACATGCGCATCACTAGGCATGACAGTCGGCTGCCCAAGCGGGGCAGCCATCGCTACGACACGTTTATTCGATAGTGCAGCGTGCCCGCACACAACCGAACCCAAAATGTGGCACTCAGCGCGTTCCTGACCGTGTGAATTCCTCGCGTTTCGTTCACAGGCCAGCCTCGCCTCGACGTCCCGGGCGGTGCACCTGTGATGGGAAATAAAACGTCTTCGCCACAGGCGGCCCCGGTGAGTTGCTGCTTCGACTGTGATCACAGCGTGCAGGACCGCGCTTTTCACGCACGCGTCAACCCGCGCAAACCCTAGCGAAGCCCTCGCTTGGGCGCGGATAGCGGGATAGGGTTTTATTGACGGAGCACGATTGCGCGATTGCCTGGGGAACCCTAGCAAGATGACAAGCGTAGTGTTACAGGTATGAGACCGTAGCCACACACAAGAGTGCACAGCCTGCGGCCCCTGCCCCCGCCCCCATGCGGGAGAGCCATGCATGACACGCCGCCACAAGACCATCATTAGTCCATTACGGCATCTCAACCACCACCTCCACCTTCACCTGAACCTCCGCTTCAGCGTCTTCAACACCACCATGCCGTGCAGGCGGGCGGAGACCCCACCGCGGGCACGTGGGTGACCACCAACGGGGAGCAGGTGGAGCGGAGTGTGTACAGGGGCAACGCCGCCCCCGCCCGCCCCGCGCTCAAGGCGGCTGGCGCGGAGCCGTCGGTGCGCCGTGGCGTGGCGTTCTCAGGTGTGTACGTGCGCGCTTGTGTATGTGCGGCTGCTTATTAGAGAGCAAAAAGGAAGGAAATGTGTTCGTGCAACGGCCGCCGCGTGCTGCCACCTGCTGATGGGTGCGATGGGCAGGTGCCGGTGGCACGGGGGCGGGCGGGTAGGGGGCAAGCGCGGGTGTGTGCGAGGCGCCGGACAACCGCAAACCGCCAACCAACCGCGTGTCCCACACCAACCGACCATGCCCATTGTATGCAGGTCCGGTCGACGGAGAGGCCGACCACCACAACCACCACAACCACCACCAGACCGAGTCCCACCCACTGGATCTGGATGCCGCCTACGATGATGAGGCCCTGGACCGATCTGTGTCGTACTACGATCACGAGTACGACAGCGCGACGGAAGATGAAGATGGTGTACGGCAGTACGGCGATGAGCCCTACGACCCGGACGACCCGCTGCGGCGGGAGTACGGTCCGGATGGGGGCCCGGGGCCGTGGGGCGAGGCGGGCGAGGGTGGGGAGTACGGCCCCATGTCGCGCACGACCACGGGCGCCACACACGTGTCCACCAAGAGCAACTGGTCCAGCCGGGTGCGTGTTGTGTGTGTGTGTGTGTGTGTGTGTGTGTGCGTGTATGCGTGTGTGTGTTAAAAGCACAACGAAAACATTGCGTGTGTGAGCGTGTAAAAAAGGGGACGAACGTGTGTGTGTGTATAATGAGCACACGGAAAACATAGCACAAAGACAGTGTATGCGAACGTGTGTGTGTGGGGGGGGGTGTGGGGGGTTGTGTGTTCGGTAGAATGAGCTTGACAGCTATGATCCCGCTCTGCGTACGGGAACTGTCACGTACCCCACCACCCGCGCCCGCCCTCTTCACCGAACGTGTGCACCCGCCGACCCGCGCAGGTGGTCACGGCGCTGCGCGGGCTGCTGCCTTCCGGCGTAGCCACAGACTCCAAGCTGGCGGAGGCACGGCGCAACGGCCTCACGCGCCGGCCCTCCGTGCTCGTGTACACAAACCGAAGGTGGGCGCGCGCAAGCCCGCATCGCGAACCGCCTTGCCTCGTCCCTATGCTTCGCTGCGCGTTTTCAAACGCTGCGTGTGCGCCTGCCGCGCAGGCCGCCGGCGCACGCGCGCGCCGAGGAGCGGAACTGGTGGTTCAAGGTAAAGGCAGCGGCCAACGGCGCCGCCGGCGTCATGAGCGGCCGCTGGGGCGGCGTCAGCGGCAAATTCAGCACAGCCGGCGGCGGCGGCGGCGGCGGCGCCAGCAGCGGCACCGCCTCCGCCGCCGCCAGCAGCCGCTTCCGCGGCGGCGGAGGAGGAGCCAGCATCAACTCCCGCGCCAACCGCAGCTTCCGAGTGGGCGGCAGCGTCAAGGGCGCGCCGGCGGTGGCGGCGTCAACAAGCAGGCTGGCGGGGCCGTCGCCCTCGTCACGGGCGGTCAGCCTCAGCCGTGCCGCCGCCGCCGCGGCGGCGGCTGCCGCCGCCGAGGACTCGGATTCGGAGGCAGGGTCGGAGGCGGCGGCGGCGCTGCCGCCTGCAGACCGGTCTGTCCGGGGGGCTGGTGGCGGCGGCGCCGCCAGCAGACACGGCAGCAGGGGCCCGGGACAGGCCGGGACAGGCGGGCTGGAGGCGGGCAGCAGGTCAATGCGCGGCACCATGCGGCAGCACGCCGCGGCCGCCGCCGCCGCGTCGGCGGTTGCGGATGTGGACGGGCAGGAGGAGGCGGCGCGGGTGGGGCGCCCGAGGCCAGTGGCGGCGGCGGCGGCGGCGGCGGCGGTGCCTCGTCCCTCGAAGGCGGCTGCAGCTGCTTCTGATGCCCGTGCCAGGGTGGGTGGGGTAGCGGCGGGCGAGTCCGACGGCGAGCCGGACTGCGGCACGGAGGCGGAGGACGTCAGCGGCAGTGGCCGCGCGACGGCCTCCGGCAAGAGCGCCAGCAGCGCCTTGGAGGGGGAGGACGGCAGCGGCAGCACCGGGAACAGGAGCGGCCGCGGGCGCCAACCGCAGGACCATGGCCAGCCGCCGGAGCAGGAGCGGGAGCGGGAGCGGGAGCAAGCACTGCGGCTCAAGCACCAGCAGCAGCTGCCGCAGCTGCTGCAGCCGCAGACATCAGCACCAACAGCTGCAGCGGCTGCGCCGGCGGCGCCACGTGCCCTGCAGGCGCCACAGACCCCGCAGGCGGCGCGGTCCTCCTCCCTGCTTTTGGGAACTTCCGGTGGCACCTGCCGACCCGCCGCCACCGCCGCCACCGTGCTGGCCGCCGCCGCCGCCACCAACGCCGCGGTCCGCTCCAGCCTCCTACTGGGCGGCGGCGCCGCCGCCGCCGCCGCCGCCAGCGCCAGCGTCAGCGGCGGCAGTGGCGGCGCCGGCAACCACCGGCCCGTCACGATAGCGGCGGCGGCGGCGGATGCTAGCTTCGTGGTTGCTGGACAACAGGGACAAGCGGCGGAGGAAGGGGAGGTCGGGGATGAGTGGGGCGGCGGCGCGGACCTGGATGCGGTGGAGAGGGCGCTGACGCAGAGCGGCGTGGCGGCGGATCAGGCGGTGCGGCGGGCCAGCATCGGGCTGCTGAGGGCGCACACTGGCCTGCCGGAGGCAACAGCGTCGGCGGCGCCGCCACCCACGCCCTCGGGCCGCGACCGCGGCGGCGGCAGCGGCGGCAGCGGGGGCAGCGCCGCTGGCACGGCGGCGGCAGCTTCACCGCCGCCGTCGCCGCCGCCGTCGCCGGGAGCCCGCGGCGGCACCGTGCGGACGTCGGAGACGGAGGCGTGGCTGCAGGCGCAAGTGCTGCAGGTGCACGGGGGCGGCGGCGGCGGCGGCGGTAGCAGCGATGCCGCCGGCTGGCGGGGCTGGGAGCAGGTGGCGGCGGCGGCGGCGGCGTCGCGGCCCATGGCTGTAGCACCCGCTGCTGGCACTGGTACAGCTCTCGGTGTCAGTCCCTTCAGTGGGGTAACTGCTGCTGGAGATGTCAGTGCTGCGGCCGCGGCTGCCGCGGCGGCGGCGGGTCTGCTCCCCAGCACGTCCTCTCTCTCTGCCGGCAGGGCCACGCCACCCGCGCTGCTACAGCCTTCCGCCTCTATGGCCTCCATGCCCTCCGCCCTGTCCCTAGCCTCGCCCAGTGCTATCAGCTTACACACACAGCCATCGCTGCGGTCCCCACGCACCGTGGCGGCGCCGGCGGGGGCGCCGGCGGCGGCGCAGCCGTCGCCACGGCTGCGCACGCAGCCCAGTGGCCTCAGCTACTGCACCTCCCCCGTCAGCCCCCTGCCCTCTGCTGCAGCTGCCACCAGCGATGGCAGTAGCAGCATGCGCGGCGCGATCCGGCTGTTCGGGCCATCGCCCTCAGTCGGCGGCGGCGCCGCCGCCGCTGCCGCCAGCCAGCAACCGCCGTCGCGGCCCATGTCGCCTATGACCACCCTCATTGCGGCCGCTTGCGGTACGGCAGGATCCGGATCCAGAACTGGGCTGAGCAGCTGCCAGCAGCTGGCGGCGGCGCCGCCGACGGGCGCCAGCCTGCGCAGGCACGCCTCCACTGGCGGCTTGGAGCCAGTTGCAGCTGCTACTGCCGCCACGTCGTCGCAGGCAGGCGGCGCGGGGCCGGCTGTAGCAGCAGCTGCGCTGATGGACCCAGATGCCGAGTTCCTAGCGGCCTTTGAGCTGAGCATGCGGCCGCCAGCGGCCGGCGGGCCGGGCGGCGGCGGCGCATGGCGGCCCGGCGGCGGCTACGGCGCCGCCACGGGTGCCGAGGACGATGATGATGACGAGGATACAGCGCTGATACAGTTGGCACCTCCGGCGCCGCCGGCACAGCTGGCGGCCGCACCTCTGCGCCGCCCGACGCTCAGCATCCACACCAGCGACACAGCCGCCGCCAGTGCCGGAGCGCTAGCGGCGCCGCCGCCCGGGTCGCCGCGTGGCGATGCCAGCGCCAGCGGCAACAGCGCCCTTCGGCGTCTGGTGCTGCCGGCGTCGCCGACGCCGTCGCCACTGCCATCGCCGGCGCAGCCTGGCGGCGCCGCCGCCGCCGCCACCGCCGCGGGCGCGCCCAGCGGCACCTCCAGCGGCGCCGCCAGTGGTGAGTCGACGCCGACGGGCGGCAGCCGGTCTTTGTACCAGCAGCTGCACCAGCAGCTTCGAGCCAAGCTGATGCGGCAGCAGCTGTCGCACCACTCGCCGCCGGCGTCACACCGCCAGAAGCAGCACCAGCGCCATCCCCAGCAGCCGTCGCCGTCGCCGTCGCCTTCTCCGTCGCCGTCGCAGCAGCTGCAGCAGCCAAACACACGAGACGCTCGGGATGGCACCAGCACACGCCACCACCAACAGCACATCGACCACTCCTACCACGGCGTCGGCACCAACTACGCCTCGGCTGTAAGGACGGATGCCGGCTTGGGGCCTAACTCGGCGGGTGCTGATGCGCTCGGCCTCTATCGGTTCGGTCGCTCTAGCGATGCAGCGTTCCCTGACCACCGCAGCCGTGGCTACACAAGTGAAGCTGGCAACGGGCTTGCGGCGGCGGCAAGCGGACAGCAGCTACAGCCCCCGGAGGCGATGGAGGCGGCGGTGCACGGGCCGCTCGCGCAGTACCGCAGCCAGCCGCATGACTACATGCTGCTACTGCCGCCTGATCGGGCCGCCAGCCCCTTCGCAGCCGCAGCTACTGCCGATGCCGGCGGCGGGCCGTGCTCCAGCGGCAGCGGCGTGGACAGCGTGGGCGACAGTAGCAACCGCCTCGCCTCGCCGCGGATGCGGCCTAACGCATCGATGCCGCTTCCCGTGGTCGGCGGCGCCGCCGCCGCTGCTGCTGCTACTGCCGCCGCTGCCGCGGGTGCTGCAGCCATGCCGCCGCCATCCTACTCGAATAGCGGCGGTGTCATAGCGGCTGTAGCTAGCGCATGGGCGGCGCCGCCAGACCACCTCGCCGCAGGTACGGCTATCAGCAAGGAGGGCATGGGAGCTGCTACTGCTGCCGCCGGCGCCGCTGCCGCCGCCGTTGAGGCAAGCGAGGTGGATGCGTGGCTGGGTGCGGGCTCGCCGGACACCCCTGGGGCGGGCCTTGGCGCGGCAGCGCTGCGTGACGCTGTGTGGCGCCGCCAGCAGCACCCACACCAACACCAGCTCCCCCAGCCCTCACACCTCGCCGTGCAACACCAGCGGCAGCAGCAGCAGCGGCAGCAGCAGCGCCAGGACGTGCTACAGCCAGCGAGCTCCACGCCCAATCCAGCTGCTACTGCCGCCGCTGGTACTGCTACAGCCGACACGTACACGGAGCTGCGGCGGCCCAGTCGCCCCTACGTTGACCTGCGCGATGAGGAGCGCCTCAGCCGCAGCCTGCTGCTACAGCCGCCCCAGGCGTCCGCCTCCTTCGCCGGGCACGGCAGTAGCGGCGCCGCCGCCGGCGCGTTCGCTGCTACAGCCGGCGGGCAGGGCGGGCTCGGCAGCAGTGCGGCGTCCTCGGGGCGGCCCTCGAACGGCTCCGACTCCCTATTTCGCCAGAGCTCGGCGCCCGTGACCAACACGCTGCAGCAGCAGCAGCAGCAGGCCGCGGCGGTGGCTGCCACGGCGGCGGCGGGCGGGCACGGGGGCATCGGCGGCGGCGGCAATGCCACAGCCGGTATCGCATTGGCTGGGCGGCAGCAGCAGCAGCAGCAGCAGCTGCAGCAGCAGGGTGCAGGGGCAGTTGCTGCTTTGTTTGCTCATGCCGCTTCCGCAGCTGCACTCGATTACGTGCGCCCGGCAGCGGTCGCCACGCGCGCCGCCGCAAACACGGTGGTGACCATCCCCGGGGCACTGGACCGGGCGTCAGTGGCGGCGCCGGGGGTGCTGGCATGACGGCTGGGCCGGGTAGTGCGTAGGGGCGCGTGGCGTGCGTGTTGGGGTTGTCTGCAGGGATGTACGGGGTATTGTTGAGAGAATGTGCGCGTGCCCGGGTGGTGTGCGTTTTGTTGTCCATCATGCAAAGCCTGCACTGCTTGAACTGCTTGATGGGAACCTGCATACGCCTGGGAGATGCAACAACGGGGCTTCTGAAGTTGTGCGAGGCAGGGATGGCCGGCTGGGACTGGGCGCGTGGGCGTTCCCGTAGCAAGACGGGATCGGGGCCCGACGCGGCTTTCGTGCTGTACGGAGGGAGAGGGCCCACGGGGAGGGCCCGAGTGCTGTGGATCTGTGGCACAGTGAGAGGCAAATTGGCGACTAGAGCGCCGCATCAGCGCGCAGAAGCAGTGTGCTGTTAGATGGTAGCAGTGATGCTTCAAGCGTGGATTAATGTCACGTCCAGAAGTGGCGGGAGTGGTCGCCCCAGCCCTGTCCCATCACACACCCCAGCCCACCGCGCAAGTCAAGTCAAGTCAAGTAGTATTATGTAAGGGCTTTGCGTCGGGAACGCTGTAATCAACAAAAGTCATGATACCTTGAACTATTATTTCTTCACCATTCTGCGAAGCCGGCGGCTGTTCATCACGCAGGATTCGCTTTGCCTGTGAAATTCCTAATCGGCATCGGGGTCGAACTCGTTTCCCCTTGAGCTTCAACTTTACAAAAGATACATTCTTCAGCGTATGCTATATATTCATTTATCGACAACCTCAGACGTTAATACGCACCGGGTTGCGCCAGAGAGAAAGAGGAGCTCGCATCAAGCTCCATTCATTTTCGGAGAGCAAATGGCAGCGTGCGGCAGTCCATCTCAGCGTCGCGAATAATGGCGAGGACCTTGTAGCCCTGCGCTGTGCCGACCGCGTCTCGTGCAGCATCAGACAGCGTCTTTTGGAGCAGCGCATTCGATGGGAATCTGCGCAACTAAGCCGGTGAGCCGCAGGAGCTGTCGGCGCATGTGATGGAACTTTTCTTTGCCTTCGCAGTTCGCACGCTGCCTTCACACGCTTCCTACGCTCAGACCTTGCTCTAATTATATCTTGGCTACACATACTGCAGGTGTCGTCGTCATCAACCCCAGATTCGCTGGTCACAGGTAGGGCGGGCATGTGCGGCACTGTTTTCCTGGGTTACGTTGCTGTTCGGACCATATATTGCGCGCCTCGACAGCCAGGATCATAGAAAGTGCTAAATCATAGCAAATCGAGGAGATCGCACACGTGTGCGTTCCGTCGCGAACCTGCGGTGTTGTCGATTGGCTTCGGCATGGACGGCGGGTGGCAGGGTGCTATGCACCCGACCGGTGCGAAGCGGCGACACTGTTCTGTTCCGAGGGCCTGGTGCGACGCGCCAACCAGCAAGCTAATACGTTCTGCAGACTTACGTGCCCCCATGTGCCGGGTGTCCCCCCTGCTGCCTGCAGGCGTGGCGCCGCGCCGGAGTCGCGGCGGCGGCGGGGCGACCGACCCTCGTCACCAGCAGCACACCGATTCGTTTGACCCGCAACAGGACTTTTCCACTGACCCCGACCTGAATGATGATGATGACGACGCCGGCGGCTGGCGGGCACCCAGCGGCGACTCCGACGATCTGGCGCCGGTGTCAGCGGCGGCCGCCCTAGGCGAGGACGGCAGCACGGCCGCCGCGGCGGCCTCGCTTATCATTTTCACGAAACGGAGGTAGGTGTGAGCTTTCGGGAAACTGAAATTCGGACCGGAGCATTGTCGGCGGGACCGTGCGCGTGTCTCTTACGCATGGCGGCATCCCGCCATCGCTGGCTCGCTTATCACGCAGTCGTGCATCTGATGGTCGTGCATGCGCCGGGATAGCAGTGATTGGAGCGCCCGCCGCGCCCTTTCAACCCTACCTGTTGGTTGGCCTGTTGCGAAACCTGCTTTGCTTGCCTGCCTGCTGTGTTCGCGCTGCGGTGCAGGCCGCCGCTGGCCAAACGCTCCGTGCAGAGCAAGTGGTGGAAGTCTTTCAAGTCGGCGGCGGGATCGGCCGTCGGCGCCGTCAGCGGCCGCTGGGGCGGCGCCGCCAGCAGCAAGTCCCTGTTCGGCGACAGCGGCGGCGGCAGCGGCGGCAGCGGCGGCGCCGGCGGCGGTGGCGGCGCCAGCAGCAAAAAGTGGCTGGGGTGGAGTGGGAAATGGGGGTGGGGCAAGGGCGCAGAGAGCACGAAAACGACCGGCGGCGTCAGCACTACCAGCCTGCGCAAAGCCACGGTGGCGGCCGGCGGCGGCTATAGCGTGGGTCGCAGCTCGAGTCGCCGCTTCTTCTCCTTCAGCAACATCACAGATGACAGCGACTTGCCGGGCGACTCACCGGACGGGGAGGCGGAGGACATCGGTGTGGAACCCGAGGGGCTGCCAGCAGCTGCGGGAGAGCAGGAGTGGCAGCACGGAGGTCAGCAAGGCGGGGCAGGAGCGATGAGTGCGGAGGACGCGGCAGCCGCGATTGCCGCCAGAGCCGCTGCGCTGACGGGGCCGCCGCGCGCCGTCCCGCCGCCGCCGTCCTCGTCCTCGCGTAGCACCGGCATGAAGGCTCCAGCACCGGCGGCGGCGGCGGCGGCACAGCAGCAGCAGCAGCGGCGCGACGCCAGCAGCGGCATGCGCAGTATCAACGGCAAGCAGGGCATTGGCTCAGGCGCCGCCGCGGTGGCGGCGCTAGCACGCGACCCCAGTCGCAAGCGCGTTGCCGGCGGCGGCGGCGGCACCAGCCTGGCGGCCCGGGACGCCGCCGGCACCGCCGCCGCCGCGTCGGCGGTGGCAGCGGCGTCTGCCCTACTGGCCGGCGGCAGCGTCGGCAACGCCCGGCGGCGCAGCAGTGTCAAGCTGACAACCAAGACGTTCAAGTACCACCACGCCAGCACCAGCAACAACGGCGGCGGCGGCGGAGCCGCCGCCGCCGGCGTCACCGGCATCGGCGCAACCAAGAACTTCCGCAGCTTTGGCGCGCTGGTCGGCAGCAGCGCCGCCACGTCCACCGCCGCCAGCAGCGGCGGCGGCAGCGGCAGTGGCGGCGCCGCCGGCTACGCCGCCCCGGGAGGCGCCGCCGCCGGCGGTTTTAACCTGCGCGCCGCCAGTTTGGGCCGCGCCGCCGCGCTGTCCGTCGCCGCCGCCGCGCTAGCAGGCAACAGCAACAGCGGCGCGCCCATACTTGGGCTGCTGCGCAAGGTGGCATCGCTCGAGCCGGCGGGCGGCGGCGTCGGGTCCGTCAGCAGCTACAGCAGCAGCAAGCACAACAGCACAGGCGGCGGTGCTGGCAGCTTCGGCGGCGGCAGCGGCGACAGCATGGCCAGCGGCGGCGTCGGCGGCAGCTACCGGATAAGCGGCGGCGGCGGTGGGTTGCAACGCGCGAGCGGACCCATCGGCAGTGGCGGGTTGCAGCGCGCAAGCGGCAACATCGGCAGCGGCGGCTGCGTGGCCGCGGGCGGCAACTACCGCACCAGCGGCGGAGGGGCGGCGGCGGTGGACGCGCAGGGTGCCTCCGCCGCCGCCTGCTCGCGCCTCAAGGCGGTGTCTTGGCAGCGCAGTGACGCGGTGTGTGTCTACAGCGAGGCCGCCGCCGTCGTCGCCGCCTCCAGTGCGTCCTGCACCACTCCGGCGGCCGATGGCGGTGGCGGTGACGGTGACGGTGACGGTGACGGGAGGGGCGCGGGTGGCAGTGACGAGGGGCCCGCGTCGTGCCCGCCCTACATGGCGGGCGTGCTCGAAGCAACGTCAGCACGGCAGCAGCATGCAGCGGCAGACTCGGCGGGCAAGCAACGGGCCGATCCTTCCGCCACCCCCGCCGCCGCCGCCGCCGCCGCCGCCGCCGCCGCCGCCGCCGCCGCCGCCGCCGCCACTGATGAGAGCATGGGTGCCTCGGGTCCCTTCGCCACGGCCGCGGCATTGGCTGCTGCCTCGGCATCTGCATCCGGAGCCACTGCTGCTTCCGTGACTCCTGTCAACTCCGGAGCCTTGAATACTGCCGCAGCAGCGACACACGGCTGGCCGCCTTCTACTGCGGCGACGACGACCCGGGTGACGACCGCAGCCAGCGCCGCCGCAGTTGCTACTGCCGCCGCGGCGGCGGCGGCGGCCGCGGCCGCAGGCAGTGGCAGTAGCAGCAGTGGCAAGGGCATGACGGGCAGCGCCGCCGCCAGCAGCGCCGCCGGCTCTCGCGCGGCAGCTACTAGGGGCTTCATCGCCTCCCTCACGCCGCTTGAGGCCGTGCCTAGCCCCCAGTACCCGCACCGCCCCCAACACCAGCACCACCACCACCAGCTCCAGCACCACCACACCGCCGCCGCCGCCTGTGACTCGCCTGTGTCTTGTAGTTCCCTATCGCTGATGGGCCTGGCCTCACCCAGCGGCATCAACCTCATGCCCAGCACGTCATTCACCGCCGGCGGGCTGCTACTGCCAATTGACGAGCTACTGCCAATGGTGGACTCCCTCCACGACCACACGGCTGTAGCTGCGGCCACTGCTACAGCCGAGGCGGCGGCGGCGCTGGCTGCTGCAGCTGCTGCAGCTGCGGCGGCCCAGGCAGCCCCAGCCCCTGTGCAGCAAGCGGAGCACCTGCCACCACCACCATCACCACCACCAGCAACATCGCCGTCGCCGTCACCGCCCTCAACTGCCGCGGCACGGGCGCTGTCTCAGCCTCTCACCACTTCCAACAGCGCTCCCTTGTTCCGCCTGCGGAGCCCCGCCGGCACCTCCTCCATCTACACCGCTGTCGATGCCGCCACGTCGCCCTTTGGCGCTGCGGCAATGGCGGCGGCGGCGGCTCCGATGTCGCCCTCGCCGTCCGGCCGCCTGCTGCTGTCACGCCACTCAGCGGCAGTGGCAGTAGACGGTCGCGTCAGCAGGAGCAGCACCGGGGGGCATACACCCGCAGGAGGCAGTGGCGACCTCGGCGCACACGGCGCACACGGCAGCGGCGGCAGCGGCGGCGGCGCGCCTCTTGGTCGCACCATGTCACGGGCGGACAGCAGCGGCGGCGGCGGCGGTGGCGGCGGGCGGCCGCAGCGGCTGCGGTTGGCGCCGGCGGCGGCGGAGGGCGAGGATGCGGCGGCGGTGGTGGCCGAGGGCCACGGTGGCGACGACGGCAGTGCGCGCCAGCTGCTGTCGCCTCCTGGCTTTGTCCGCGGCTCTGATTTGGGAGGTCTCCTGACGCCGCCGCCTAACCACAACGACGAAGAAGTGATCGGCGTCTTTGAAATTCCTAATCGGCATCGGGGTCGAACTCGTTTCCCCTTGAGCTTCAACTTTACAAAAGATACATTCTTCAGCGTATGCTATATATTCATTTATCGACAACCTCAGACGTTAATACGCACCGGGTTGCGCCAGAGAGAAAGAGGAGCTCGCATCAAGCTCCATTCATTTTCGGAGAGCAAATGGCAGCGTGCGGCAGTCCATCTCAGCGTCGCGAATAATGGCGAGGACCTTGTAGCCCTGCGCTGTGCCGACCGCGTCTCGTGCAGCATCAGACAGCGTCTTTTGGAGCAGCGCATTCGATGGGAATCTGCGCAACTAAGCCGGTGAGCCGCAGGAGCTGTCGGCGCATGTGATGGAACTTTTCTTTGCCTTCGCAGTTCGCACGCTGCCTTCACACGCTTCCTACGCTCAGACCTTGCTCTAATTATATCTTGGCTACACATACTGCAGGTGTCGTCGTCATCAACCCCAGATTCGCTGGTCACAGGTAGGGCGGGCATGTGCGGCACTGTTTTCCTGGGTTACGTTGCTGTTCGGACCATATATTGCGCGCCTCGACAGCCAGGATCATAGAAAGTGCTAAATCATAGCAAATCGAGGAGATCGCACACGTGTGCGTTCCGTCGCGAACCTGCGGTGTTGTCGATTGGCTTCGGCATGGACGGCGGGTGGCAGGGTGCTATGCACCCGACCGGTGCGAAGCGGCGACACTGTTCTGTTCCGAGGGCCTGGTGCGACGCGCCAACCAGCAAGCTAATACGTTCTGCAGACTTACGTGCCCCCATGTGCCGGGTGTCCCCCCTGCTGCCTGCAGGCGTGGCGCCGCGCCGGAGTCGCGGCGGCGGCGGGGCGACCGACCCTCGTCACCAGCAGCACACCGATTCGTTTGACCCGCAACAGGACTTTTCCACTGACCCCGACCTGAATGATGATGATGACGACGCCGGCGGCTGGCGGGCACCCAGCGGCGACTCCGACGATCTGGCGCCGGTGTCAGCGGCGGCCGCCCTAGGCGAGGACGGCAGCACGGCCGCCGCGGCGGCCTCGCTTATCATTTTCACGAAACGGAGGTAGGTGTGAGCTTTCGGGAAACTGAAATTCGGACCGGAGCATTGTCGGCGGGACCGTGCGCGTGTCTCTTACGCATGGCGGCATCCCGCCATCGCTGGCTCGCTTATCACGCAGTCGTGCATCTGATGGTCGTGCATGCGCCGGGATAGCAGTGATTGGAGCGCCCGCCGCGCCCTTTCAACCCTACCTGTTGGTTGGCCTGTTGCGAAACCTGCTTTGCTTGCCTGCCTGCTGTGTTCGCGCTGCGGTGCAGGCCGCCGCTGGCCAAACGCTCCGTGCAGAGCAAGTGGTGGAAGTCTTTCAAGTCGGCGGCGGTGGCGGCGCCAGCAGCAAAAAGTGGCTGGGGTGGAGTGGGAAATGGGGGTGGGGCAAGGGCGCAGAGAGCACGAAAACGACCGGCGGCGTCAGCACTACCAGCCTGCGCAAAGCCACGGTGGCGGCCGGCGGCGGCTATAGCGTGGGTCGCAGCTCGAGTCGCCGCTTCTTCTCCTTCAGCAACATCACAGATGACAGCGACTTGCCGGGCGACTCACCGGACGGGGAGGCGGAGGACATCGGTGTGGAACCCGAGGGGCTGCCAGCAGCTGCGGGAGAGCAGGAGTGGCAGCACGGAGGTCAGCAAGGCGGGGCAGGAGCGATGAGTGCGGAGGACGCGGCAGCCGCGATTGCCGCCAGAGCCGCTGCGCTGACGGGGCCGCCGCGCGCCGTCCCGCCGCCGCCGTCCTCGTCCTCGCGTAGCACCGGCATGAAGGCTCCAGCACCGGCGGCGGCGGCGGCGGCACAGCAGCAGCAGCAGCGGCGCGACGCCAGCAGCGGCATGCGCAGTATCAACGGCAAGCAGGGCATTGGCTCAGGCGCCGCCGCGGTGGCGGCGCTAGCACGCGACCCCAGTCGCAAGCGCGTTGCCGGCGGCGGCGGCGGCACCAGCCTGGCGGCCCGGGACGCCGCCGGCACCGCCGCCGCCGCGTCGGCGGTGGCAGCGGCGTCTGCCCTACTGGCCGGCGGCAGCGTCGGCAACGCCCGGCGGCGCAGCAGTGTCAAGCTGACAACCAAGACGTTCAAGTACCACCACGCCAGCACCAGCAACAACGGCGGCGGCGGCGGAGCCGCCGCCGCCGGCGTCACCGGCATCGGCGCAACCAAGAACTTCCGCAGCTTTGGCGCGCTGGTCGGCAGCAGCGCCGCCACGTCCACCGCCGCCAGCAGCGGCGGCGGCAGCGGCAGTGGCGGCGCCGCCGGCTACGCCGCCCCGGGAGGCGCCGCCGCCGGCGGTTTTAACCTGCGCGCCGCCAGTTTGGGCCGCGCCGCCGCGCTGTCCGTCGCCGCCGCCGCGCTAGCAGGCAACAGCAACAGCGGCGCGCCCATACTTGGGCTGCTGCGCAAGGTGGCATCGCTCGAGCCGGCGGGCGGCGGCGTCGGGTCCGTCAGCAGCTACAGCAGCAGCAAGCACAACAGCACAGGCGGCGGTGCTGGCAGCTTCGGCGGCGGCAGCGGCGACAGCATGGCCAGCGGCGGCGTCGGCGGCAGCTACCGGATAAGCGGCGGCGGCGGTGGGTTGCAACGCGCGAGCGGACCCATCGGCAGTGGCGGGTTGCAGCGCGCAAGCGGCAACATCGGCAGCGGCGGCTGCGTGGCCGCGGGCGGCAACTACCGCACCAGCGGCGGAGGGGCGGCGGCGGTGGACGCGCAGGGTGCCTCCGCCGCCGCCTGCTCGCGCCTCAAGGCGGTGTCTTGGCAGCGCAGTGACGCGGTGTGTGTCTACAGCGAGGCCGCCGCCGTCGTCGCCGCCTCCAGTGCGTCCTGCACCACTCCGGCGGCCGATGGCGGTGGCGGTGACGGTGACGGTGACGGTGACGGGAGGGGCGCGGGTGGCAGTGACGAGGGGCCCGCGTCGTGCCCGCCCTACATGGCGGGCGTGCTCGAAGCAACGTCAGCACGGCAGCAGCATGCAGCGGCAGACTCGGCGGGCAAGCAACGGGCCGATCCTTCCGCCACCCCCGCCGCCGCCGCCGCCGCCGCCGCCGCCGCCGCCGCCGCCGCCGCCGCCGCCGCCACTGATGAGAGCATGGGTGCCTCGGGTCCCTTCGCCACGGCCGCGGCATTGGCTGCTGCCTCGGCATCTGCATCCGGAGCCACTGCTGCTTCCGTGACTCCTGTCAACTCCGGAGCCTTGAATACTGCCGCAGCAGCGACACACGGCTGGCCGCCTTCTACTGCGGCGACGACGACCCGGGTGACGACCGCAGCCAGCGCCGCCGCAGTTGCTACTGCCGCCGCGGCGGCGGCGGCGGCCGCGGCCGCAGGCAGTGGCAGTAGCAGCAGTGGCAAGGGCATGACGGGCAGCGCCGCCGCCAGCAGCGCCGCCGGCTCTCGCGCGGCAGCTACTAGGGGCTTCATCGCCTCCCTCACGCCGCTTGAGGCCGTGCCTAGCCCCCAGTACCCGCACCGCCCCCAACACCAGCACCACCACCACCAGCTCCAGCACCACCACACCGCCGCCGCCGCCTGTGACTCGCCTGTGTCTTGTAGTTCCCTATCGCTGATGGGCCTGGCCTCACCCAGCGGCATCAACCTCATGCCCAGCACGTCATTCACCGCCGGCGGGCTGCTACTGCCAATTGACGAGCTACTGCCAATGGTGGACTCCCTCCACGACCACACGGCTGTAGCTGCGGCCACTGCTACAGCCGAGGCGGCGGCGGCGCTGGCTGCTGCAGCTGCTGCAGCTGCGGCGGCCCAGGCAGCCCCAGCCCCTGTGCAGCAAGCGGAGCACCTGCCACCACCACCATCACCACCACCAGCAACATCGCCGTCGCCGTCACCGCCCTCAACTGCCGCGGCACGGGCGCTGTCTCAGCCTCTCACCACTTCCAACAGCGCTCCCTTGTTCCGCCTGCGGAGCCCCGCCGGCACCTCCTCCATCTACACCGCTGTCGATGCCGCCACGTCGCCCTTTGGCGCTGCGGCAATGGCGGCGGCGGCGGCTCCGATGTCGCCCTCGCCGTCCGGCCGCCTGCTGCTGTCACGCCACTCAGCGGCAGTGGCAGTAGACGGTCGCGTCAGCAGGAGCAGCACCGGGGGGCATACACCCGCAGGAGGCAGTGGCGACCTCGGCGCACACGGCGCACACGGCAGCGGCGGCAGCGGCGGCGGCGCGCCTCTTGGTCGCACCATGTCACGGGCGGACAGCAGCGGCGGCGGCGGCGGTGGCGGCGGGCGGCCGCAGCGGCTGCGGTTGGCGCCGGCGGCGGCGGAGGGCGAGGATGCGGCGGCGGTGGTGGCCGAGGGCCACGGTGGCGACGACGGCAGTGCGCGCCAGCTGCTGTCGCCTCCTGGCTTTGTCCGCGGCTCTGATTTGGGAGGTCTCCTGACGCCGCCGCCTAACCACAACGACGAAGAAGTGATCGGCGTCTTTGCCGCGTCCGCGTCGCCCTTTGCGTCGCCGTCGTCGCTTGGGCGTGTCGGCTCTGGCGCGGCCGGGCCCGCGCATGCGCAGCACTCCACATCACCCAGTCCTCCATCCAGAAGCGGCGGCGGCGGTGGTGGCGGCGGCGGCGGCGGCTTCGCCGCGCCAAATGACTCCGCGGCTGCCGAACACCAACCAGCTGTCATGTCCGCCGCCGCCGCTGCTGCAGCCGCCGCCGCGGCCGCAGCTGCCGCCGCCTCGTACCCGCCGCAGCAGCTGCAGGCTGCCACCTCTGGCCGCCACGTGGGCAACGGCAACAGCAACAGCCGCCTGCGTCGCGTCACTGTCGGATCGCTGCATGCGGCCCATGGGGGCGGCAGCGGCACCACTGCGGGGCCTACTCCGGCGCACGCCGCCACCACCGCTGCCACCACCGCTAGCAGGACAGCTCACGACCATAACCACAATGACACGCTGAGTCACGAATCTGGCGGGCTGATTCGTGTTGGAAACGGCATGATGACTCATGCGGGCGGATGTTCGACGGCTGGCGCCTCCGCCGCCGGCGGCACCGGCGGTCACGGCGGTGGGGCTCCCGGTGGCGGTGATGGGCTGCCCGATGACCTAGAGGGGGAGCTGGAAGGTCTGTCGCCCTACCCGCACTGCTTCGGCGGGTTCGTGCGCGGCGCATCCGACGGCGAGGTGTACGGCGAAGTGGGCGGCGGCGCGGTACAAGGTGGCGGCGGCGCCGGCGGCTGGGGCGTGGGCCTAGGGGCCGCCGATGGCGGCGGCGGCGGCGGCGGCGCGAGGGACTTAGTGCGCGGCGCCTCTGATGGCATTGCGTACAGCGGCACTGACAGCCACCACGGCCACCACGGTGGTCAGGGCCACCCGATGAATCACGGCCATCACATGCTCTCCCACACCGCGGCTACTGCTGCTGCCGTTGCTGCTGCTGCTGCTACTGCGGGCCACAGCGGGGTCTACAGCGGCGGCTTTGTTGGCAGTGCCGCCGACAGCGGCGGCAGCTCCGCCGCCGACGCCACGATCACGGGCTGGTCGCCGCCGCTGCCGCCTGCGCCGCTGGCTGCAGCGGCGGCTGACTCACCTGCCGGCGCCATCCACCTCCTGCAGCCGCAGCAGAAGCAGCAGCAGCAGCACGCAAGCCACGGCCAGCACCCACAGCAGCACCCGCAGCACCCGCAGCACCCCCAGCAGTCGCACACGCACGACGGCCAGCACCACCCGCACCAGCAGCACCAGCAGCACCAGCAGCACCCACAGCACCAGCAGCACCAGCTCCGGGCTCAGCTGATGCGGCACCACCTGCAACAGATGGCGGTGCAGCTGCCGCGGTCGCTCAACGGCAGCCGCCGCCCCTCAGTGGGCGCGGCAGGCGGCGGCGGAGGCGGCGGAGGCGACGCCAGCGCCGGCCCTGACTCCGCTGACGCGGCTGGTGCGGGCTCCTCGGCGGGCCCCTCCTCTCCGCTGCTGCCGCCGGGGTCGCCCCGCACCCCCACGGCGGCGGCGCCGGCGGGCGCGCTGTCGCCTGTGGGTAGCAGGGGCGCCGGTGGGCTGTGGCGTACGGGTAGCGGCCGCGTGTACCCCACGTCACCTCTGCCGCACTGATGACCGCAGTAGGCGGCGGTGTGGTGGCGGGTGTCTGACCTTGCGCACTTGGCAAGGCCTGGGGTGATGATACTGCCGTACCGCGAATGCTGCTACCATCCATCTGGCTTACTAGCACATCAGCAGCTGGCTAAGCTGGCTTCGTCAGGTCAAACCCACTGCAAGAAGTGGAGCTGGCGACGGGCGGCGGGCCGGCACCGTGTGACATCGGCACAGTGCGTGGCAGAAGAATAAAACCTGGCACCCTTGTGTTGTGGGTGTGGGGAGTCGGTCCAATTAAGGGGTCACCGAGTCGGCCCACGATGCAAAGTATGCAATAAACGAGACTGAACACGAGAGCGTGTAAATAGTGACCAGAGAAGCAACAACCCGGTCATGCAAGCCTAATACCAGCCATTGGTATGTGCCCATTGTTATTGCTCGTTACAATGTCTGTCTGATTTATAGTGCAGTCGTTCATATTTGCAATGTAGCATGTTGCTTGTGCGTCCACTGCGACGGCCGGTGGCATTGCTTGCACGCTGCACCATGCGCACGCGGGAACAAGACAAAAGAGCTATCCCTCTGTCTCAATGCACGTATGGATGGATGCGGACTGGTTCTCAATCAAACGGAAGGTTGGAAAAGACTGTCATTAGTTACGGTTATTTTTTCGTGTGCCCCGGTTCAGCCACGGGTTCAGCTACCCGTCGCAGCGGCCCGCCGCATTTGGCGGTGTACGGGCGTCATGGCTGAGGTAGGCAGCACATGGCGAAGAAGCATGGGACATGAATTCCAAGACAGTCCAAGACCCGCCGGCCTGCGTGCGTTCGTTGCACATTGGGGCCTTTGCGACTGCAATGTGTGCTGACGGACCCCACACACGCCAGCGGGGCCGCCGCACACGCGCGCCTGCATGCGCCGGTACCGGATTTACCAGCTTGCTGCTTGGTGAGGTGGTGGTGAGGAGTTTGGTGGGCCTGGAGGCGGGGCGTGTGTGTGCAACCACAACAGTACCGTATTTCCCTTAATTCACAGTGATTGCAGCTTGTAGTTCACTGTATTACATACGCCTGTCGCGGTGTTTGCATGTATTGTATGCCAGGGGTTTCTCCGGCTGGGCACGCGGCGGCTGTCCGCTAAATTGTCGCTGCAACAGGCGAAGTTGAGGCTGGGCGGGTTTTGCGGGACTGATTCATTCATGTTACGGTTGCGACGGCACAGCCACCCCGCTGCAAGCAGGGCGGCGGGTGGCGCCCGCCTCACATGGCAGCAGCCAGCGCTGACTGGGTGCGTGGTGACAGGCGTGGTGGCAGGGAGGCGGTGAGCGCCGGCTGCCGCTGGGGTAGGTGTGTGGGGCGGCGGGCAGTACGGCAGGTGCCACTACGGTATGCTGTGGTGGTGGAGGGGCGTGGCACTGTGACGCACGCGCGAGGCAAACAACCGGCAGCTGAATGGCGCCCGTAGCATTACACGGGTGTTGCGGCGGCCCGCGGGCCCACCTGTGCAGGCGTGTGCGTGCCTGGACGGGGACGATGGGCCCCGGGGTTCCGCACGCACTTTAACTGTTTGTGTTGGGTGACTCAGTGAACTTCCTTCCCATTCCATCGGGCACTGGAACAACAGCACGGTGAAAGTCTGAAAGATGACATCAGCAGGGGGGGTATTCAGCGCTCTGCCGCCCCGACGCCTCCCGCCTCCTGTACATCTCATCCTATCGAAACCCGACTCGATTCGTGCCAGGCGTACACGTCAGGCTCGTGTGTCCTCCGGCAGGGTGTTTCAGGCGCCATCGGCACATCTGGGCTACGTAGTAAGCTGGGACAATCAGAGGAGCTGACACTCTTTGCAGGGCCAAACCATGCCCAGCCATGCCCAAGTGCCGAGGTACAGGCTGGGACTGCAAAGTGTTAATAGCATAATCGCAACCAGTTTGTAATGCATTGACCATATATAGAGCGAGGAAGAAGCTCGAATTGCAGCGGACGCGGGCAGTTTAGCTGATTCCGTGTCAGTAATGATCAGTCCTAACAAGCCCGATTCCTGCTCTCGGACTTCCAAAAAAACATAATTTCCATTCAACAACTGTCATTGCATCTTACTGGAAGCATTCAGACTGAACGCATACGATACACGCAGGCTGCGAGCATGCTTCTTTGTGTTCCGTGTGCTCGTGAAAATTAATTTCTCCTGGTCATGCAGCAAGTTGCGCTACTGTAGGGTGAAGGAGGTAGCAATAAGAAAGTAAGTCTGTCACCGAGTTGCCGGCAGAATTGCCGACAGCAGCGAGCGAACGCATTAGCACCGAGGCACAGGCTAAAATATTTATTACACACTACTTGAAGCGCTTGAAACAATAGTGCCCCAAATCCTGCCAACAAAGCCTGAAGAGTTCCGCATGTCTGCTGGAAAACGACTTGGTTGCGCCTTTAGGCTCCTTTTCGGTGGCGCACTCCGCAAGGGCGGTAGAGGTATATCGATATACACAACCGACAACAAAGAATGCAATGCACCCTGGACAGAGCCAGCGCAGCGAGGGACCGGTGCCGGGAGGCATGGGTGGCGCTGTTTCGAGCAAGGTCGAGGTACGTGACCATACATCCCATGAGCGCGCGCGCTGGTACCGCTGTGCCAACGCACGTGCGCCATTCACGCAACCCACCCCGCTATGTCTCGCCCTAGATCTGCTGCTTGCTTGGTTGCCCACGCATCCACTGTAGTGCACCCGCCGCCCACGGCGCGCCGGTACCGTGTGTGTGCGCACGCAATCCTCCTGACTTCCATGCGTTTGCGTGCGCGCGTACGTGCACGCACGACAGGCCTCCGCGGGCGCCGGTGGTGGCGGCCCAACAGAGGAAGGCGCCTCCAGTCAGGGACTGCTGCGAGTTGGAGTGGTCTGCAAACAACCCAAGTGAGCGGTGACTTTTTTTGTGCAGTCGAAGTGCTGGGCATCTTCTGATGCATGCTGCTGGTTCTCCTTTTCAAGCTAAAGCTTCAGCAATCGACCATTCAAGGCACCCAACCGTGCACGCATGCATGTACAGGTTTGATCTAGGCTCTTTATCGCAGCCCGCTGACACCAGCAGCACTGGCTCGCTGCGCAAGGGCGGCGGCGGCGGCGCTGTGCCGCCAGTGGGTGGCGGTGGCAGCAGCTGCCGCCACCCTGCCGCCGCCGCCGCCGGGGCCTCCTGCAGTCATCTTCACCACCGGTCCAAGGCAAGCAGCAGCAAAGCCTTCGGCGGCGGCGGCGGCGCCGGCAGCGATGATGACGACACCAGCTTTGGCGGCGGCGGCAGCGGCAGCGGCGGCGGCAGCCTCGCGAGCAGGCTCTTCAGAAGCGGCGCCGGCTCATCACGCACTGCTGCTGAAGCCGGCGCCGCCGGCAGCAGCAAGCGGGGCGCGGCTAATAAGGCGGCGGCGGCGGCGGCAGACCGGCGCATCTACGACAGCGGCCCGGTGGCGGCGGCGGCGGCGGCGGCGGCGGCGGGCTCTGCTGCGGCACACGCCACACACGCGCACGATCCCAAGGACCGGCAAGTCACCAGGTCCGCATTCAAGCTCAACAGCCGCTCATTCCGCAGCGGCAAGGCCGGCGGCAGCAGGGCGGCGGCGGCGGGCGGCCGCAGCGGCAGGGCCGGCGTCGGCGTCGGCGGCGTCGGCGGCGCCACAGGCGGGATGAGTATGAGTCGCGCGGCGGCGCTGGCAGTGGCGGCGGCGGCAGCCGTGGACGACGACGATGATGATGACGATGATGATTATGACAAGTATGGAGATGCGGATCCGGATGAGGCGATGCACGGTGGCGGCGGCGGCGGCGCCCATCTGCCGCGGCTGCTCACCTCCCCATCACACGCGGCAGCGGCGGCGGCGGCGTGGCCCACCTCCCTGCTGTCAGGCGGCGGCGGCGGCGGCGGCGGCGGCGGCCGCCTCAGCGGCAGCAAGTCCGCACGCGGCGCCAGCCTCACGGCGGCGGCGGCGACTGCCGCATCCCCCTCCCCCACCTCCGCATCCACTCCACTGGTGCGGCTGCCCAACGCCGCCCGCACCTCGCCCTTGCCCTCGCCGCCGCCGCCGCCGCCTTCGCTGCGCCTGTCTCCCAGCACCAACGCCGCCACCACCACCGCCACCGCCAGCGCACCCAACTCCCCCCTTATGCACCTGCCGCACGTGTCCTGCCCTTCCCACCACCACCACCACGCGATGTCATCAATCGTGGGCGGCAGTGGCGGTAGCGGCTCCGCCGGCGCGGCCTCGCCCCGCGGCTGCCTCAGCCCCTGCAGCCCCTGTAGCCCCAGTGGCGGCGGCGGCGGCGGCGGCGGCGGCGGTGGCGGCGGCGGCGGCCACGGGCTGTTCAGTCGGATGCACGCCGGCCACTTCAACCACCTGTACGAGGAGGAGGGGCCGCTCATGCGCCGCTCCGCACCCGGCGCCACCTCCGCAGGCCGTGGCGGCGGCGGCGGTGGCGGCGGCGGTGGCGGTGGCGGCGGTGGCGGGGGCTACGGCGGCAGCGGGGGCAGCTGTACTGTGGGCGTGCTGCGCTCGCCTGCTGCTGCTGCCGTGGATGCTGCTGCCAGCATTGGTGAGGGCGATTGTGAGGGTGGTGGTGGTGAGGGCGGCGGCGGTGGTGATGAGGAGGCGCCGTGCTGCTGCGACGAGTACGACATTGAGCTACTGGCGCTGGTGACAGGCTCGGCGCCGCCACACGTCCCACCGGCGGGCTTTGGTGGTGCTGGCGGCGGCCGCGTCACTTCAGTGGGAGGCAGCGGCAGCAGCACTACTGCCGCTACTGCCGCTACTGCCGCTACTGCCGGCGGCGGCGCCACGGCGTCAGTGCTGGCGGGCAGGGCCAGTGTGCCCAGCGGCAGCACCGCAAGTGGCGGCGGTGGCGGCGGCGGCGGCGGCGGAGGCAGAGGCGGAGGCTACGGCGGCGGCAGCGACAGCGGCGGGGTGGGCTCGGGTCGGCTGCTGCCGCACTGCGCCGCCGCAGCAGCAGCCGTCAGTGATAGTAACACCAGCTTCGGCAACGGTGGGTTGATTGGCGGCGGCTCAGGCGGCGGCGGCGGCGATGCTTTTCCGGTTACTGCAACCGCCGCTATGTCCGTCACGGCCTTTGCCGCGGCCGCCTCTGGCGCCGCCGCTGCGCCGTACCGCAACATCGACAACGGCAGCTTCGGTACCGGTGGTCGGTTGGTGACGGTTGGCAGCGGGCGCGGCGGCGGCGGCGGCGGCGTGTTCGGCGGCGCAGTTTCAACGGCCACGGCCGCCGCCGGTGCGGCCGTTGCCTACCATGTGAATGACGGTGGCGGTAACGGCGGCGGCAGCGGGGGCGGGCGCTCCGGCCGGCTGCCGCTGCCACTGTCCGACGGCGGCGGCAGCGGTGGCCTCGATGGCCGCTACGGCAGTGACAGCGGCCGGATGCCGCCGGGGCAGCAGGTCGCAGCAGGCGGTGGCGGCGGTGGCGGTGGCGGCGGTGGCGGCGGCGGCGGGGGCGGCGGCGGCGGTCATTTGTACGGTGGCGGCAGCGACGCGGTAGCGCACGCAACCTTCGGCGGGAGTGCCAGCTATGCAGGCTTGCCTGCTGGTGGCGTGGCAGGCACAGCAGGGGCGGTGGCAGTGGCGGCGGCCGCAACTGGCCGCGTCAGTGGCAGTGGCCTGGGCGGCGGCGGCGGCGGTGGCCACAGCACACACACCTTCTCCCCGACACCCGGGTGCATTGCGCCGGCGCCCACCCTGAGCCGCCTCGCGCTCATGCGGTCAGGCGCCGAGGCCGCCGGCAGCGGCGGCGGCGGCGGAGGCGCAGAGCCTTATTACCCCCACCCCCACCATCACCACCACCATAATCACTGCGGCAGCGGCGGCAGTGGCGGCGTCGCCGGCGGCAGCGGCGGCAGCAGCTGCGGCAGTCCGTTGAGCCCGCTGGGCGGCAGCAGCGGCGATGATCGCTCCGGCCACCACCAACAACACCGCCTGTTCAGAGGTCTGATGGACACCGCCGACGGCAGCGGCGGCAGCGGCGGCGGCGGCGGCTCACACGGCGGCGGCGGCGGCGGGTGTGTGTCGCCGCCTACTGTTGCGCCCACGTCGCCGCTGCTGCACCTGCCCGCGGTTGGCGGCTCGCCGCACACGCACATGCACAGCGACAGTAATAACGGTTACGGCAGCGGCGGCGCTTACGGCGGCTACAGCCCACAGCAGCAGCAGCACCAGGAGCAGCAGCAGCAAATGTCGGCGCCCCTGCCGTGCCTGGGTGTGGTGAACGGCGGGCACCCTGCTGCAAGCTATGTTGGTGGTGGTGGTGGTGGTGGGGTTGGGAGTGGGAGTGAGGTGGAGGTGGCGGCGGCGCTGCTCAGCGCGCGCCTGCACCGGCTGCTGCCGGCGGCGGCGGCACAGCATCAGCAGCAGCAGCAGCATTAGATCCATATGTACAGGCAATGAGGAGCACCGAACGACCCGAACCGTACGTCCCGTGTTCTACTTATCAATGACCTGATCTTTAGTATGATGGATTCCCGGTGGGTGCCTTGGGATAGCGAAGCAGTGTGTCCTGAGTGTGTGACCCTTTTGTGGCAACATGCGGCAATGCGCGCACGGTCAGTCACGGGTGTCACGGCACTGCTCGCTGCCGGAATGACGGGCGCAAGCGTTTATTTCTCATTCTTGGCCTTGGCAATAGACTTTATTCCCCTTGAATTCATCCAAAGCAGCGTTCAGTTGTGCCGCATTTGTTGCTGCGTGTGCGTCAAGGTTTTGATTACTATTACTCATTCATCAATACATGTGTGCTCCGTCTCCCCCACATCCAACCGTAAAGCGTCGTCTAGCTTAAGGTGCTGAAAGCTGTCGGAACTGGGATGTGATCATTTAGGCTCTTATATGTTTGTAAGCCTCGGGTCCTCGGCCCTTGTCCAGCTGAAAGCCTGAAAGCTGCCCGAACCGCAGGGTGCAAACCGCACGGCACAGGCGCACAGCCCACCCGCTAGCACGCACCAGGCCCATGCTCCTCAGTGTTTATGCTGGTGCATGCGTACGTGTGCGTGGGTCAGTGGGTGTGAACCCGCCCCCCCCCGCCCCCCCGCCCGCCCGCACAGCCCCACTGTCCCGCCCCCGATGGCCCAATCCCGCCAGCTCCGTTTCCGACCCCAAATAGAGGCCTGTGTTGCTTGCACAATTGTGTTACACGCACGCACGCGCATCAACCGCACGCACCTCACAGACATGCTAGATAGCTAGCTGCAGCTGAGGCTGCTGCCGCTCCCGGCAAGTAATCATTCGCACCCATGCATCCATCCATCAGCCATGGACACTCAGACTCACAGCCGCCGCCTCATGTTTGTTGCGACACCGCCGTTAACCTCCACCCCCGATGCATATGTCAGAACGGACCCCAGCCAGCCAGCCAGCCAGCCAGCCAGCCAGCCAGCCAGCCGGCCGACCGACTAACTAACTAACTAACTACCCGCAAGCACGCACACGAACACGCACCTGTCCGTACCGGTACCCCGCCCCACCCGGCGGGCCCAACCCAAGTCGTCCGCACCCAAAGTGGCCGGCTCCACCGCACCTCGACCTGCCCCGCACGCACCGGCCTTGAAAAAAACGCAACACGTACAAGCGAACATGACGTTGTAGAGCCGAGCCATGCCTTGCAACCACAGGCACACGCCCGCACAGCACTGCCTCGCAGCAGGGGTTCCACCACTGCCTCGCCAGCAACACCCTGCGGGCCCTGCCGCCTTCAATCCAACACGCACGCACGCATCCAGCGGCCCACGCACCGCCTCTACCTACCTACGCCGCACCTCCCGCACGCACACACGCACAACCCCGTCCTGCGTGCGTGGCTAAGAAAAACGTGCATGCGAGATCCAAATCCCGGGAGCACGCACCCCAAACCGACCGCGCCACACGACGCCAAAAAAGCCCGTTTCCCGCAGACACCAACATACATTGATGCCCAGCACCGCCAGTCGTCCCTTCCGCGCCCGGGCGGGAGCGTATGGCGCTGGCTGGTGGCATTGCGCGCGGCGGTCCTACTCCACGCAGCCACCCTGCCTTGGTCGCGCCCCCCGCCCCCGATCCGCCCTCCTCCGTCTCCCCGCCTCTCAGAGTCCCACCCCTAGAGCCGCCCCCTCCGCAGATCTCGGCCCCCTCCTCAGATCTCGATCCTCTCCTCAGATCTCGGTCCCCTCGTACAGCACGGCGCTCTTGGTGACGATGGGCACTCCCTCGCGCACACACAGCCCCACACCCACACGGTCCATGGCCTCCCACACGCCTGTCGGGGGCAGGGGGGGGGGCGGCAGTGGGGGGCGGCAGGCAGGGGCGGGAAATGCCAGGCGCGGGTAGTGTCAGTGGCGGCAGTGATGGAAGCAGAGGGACGAGAGAGGACGGAGTAACACTGCGAGGTGTGGCGCTCGAAATACACTGCCCCTCCCTCTTCCCACCCACACTATCTGGGCACACGTTCTTTACCCCTCCCTCTCCCCTCCCCCTCCCTCTCCCACTTCCGGCTGCTAGCTGCCGCTCACTCACCCGCCCTGTTGGCCACCACGCAGCCTGTGCCGATGCGCGCGTTCTTGTCCACCAGCGCGCCCTCCACCACCGCACCCGCACCGATGCCCAGCGGCGGCACAGAGGGGTCGTCTGGTAGGGTGTGTGTGTGTGTGTGTGTGTGTGTGCGTGTGTGTGTATGATTTGGGGGGGGGGGGGGCGGGTGGGCGCCGGGTAGTGGAGGTGGAGGAGGGGTTACATGGATAGCAACATGTGGGGGAGGATGGGGAGGTAGGTGGTACACGCGTGTTTGCGTGCCGTGCTAGTGGTGATCTGGCAGCCCTAGCCCCCAAGCCAACTTCCCCCTGACACCCTTCATCAAACCCCTTCATCACACCCCTCATCACAACCCCCTCACACCGACCACACACCTCGTCACACCCCTCATTACGCCCCTCTTACCACCCACCTGTCTCCGTCTCGCTGCCGCCGCCGCCGCCGCCGCCGCCGCCGCGGCGCTCCATCTCCGCCGGGTCCATGGAGTACACGCCCGCAGCCCGCTGGGCGGCCGTCAGCAGCACCGCACCCGCAGAACCCCGGCCATGGGCACTACTGCTACTGCCGCCGCCACTGCTACCACCGCCACTGCTGCTACTGCTACTGCCGCCGCCGCCACCGGAGGAGGTGGTGGTGGTGGGTGTGGGTGTGGGGGCGGGCGGCAGCGAGGGGCCCTCCATGCTGTCATGGCTGCTGCCGGTGCCGCCAGTGCCGGCGCCGGCGGCGGCGCCGGAGCCGTAGCGGCGGCGCAGAGCCCCCTTCTGCATGTGCGTTGCGCGTGTGTGCACGTGCAAGTAAGGAAAGCACAAGAAGTAAAGGTTGCGTACCATATGCGTGTTTGTGTGCTTCAGTAGAAGTGGTTACACGCGGAGGAACTGGCCCGGCGCCCCCGCCACCCCCGCTCCATACACGCACACACATACACACACGCCCCCCCCCCGCTTACCCCTCTCCCCAACCCCCTCCCCCCCCCCATCCCCCCCATCCTCTCACCCGCAGGTCCTCGTCGTAGTAGTCCGCCCCCATGACCACACTGTTACGCACCACCGCACCCGCGCCTGCAGCAGCAGCAGTGTGTGTGTGTGTGTGTGTGTGTGTGTGTGTGTGTGTGTGTGTGCGTGTGTGTGTGTGTGTGTTGTGTGTGTGCGTGCGTGTCTCTCGCGACTATACAGTATGTCGCCCAAGCCCACTGTGCCCATTCAAAACGAGCAGCACGCACCCCACGCCGCACCAAGCCCACCACCGCTAACCCCTCCCGCCCGCCCCCGCCCGT